>NC_092164.1:53976032-54008532 GCF_045791955.1 Oncorhynchus clarkii lewisi
AACGGAAACACTTGAGTAAATGAGGGAAACAAAGTGTATTGAAAGCAGTGCCTCCACACAGGTTTGGCTCCAGAGTTAATTAAACAATAAACATCCCATGCTTAGGGTCATGTATAAAAATGCTGGACAGGCCAATATTTTGGCTACCATGGCTATGCCCCAATAGGATGACATTACCTTGGCTGAGAGAAATTGATGATAAAATTATAGTGGGGGCTGTCTTGTTAGACTTCAGTGCAGCTTTTGACATTATCGATCATAGTCTGCTGCTGGAAAAACGTATGTGTTATGGCTTTACACCCCCTGCTATAATGTGGATAAAGAGATACTTGTCTAACAGAACACAGAGGGTGTTCTTTAATGGAAGTCTCTCAAACATAATCCAGGTAGAAGCAGGAATTCCCCAGGGTAGCTGTTTAGGCCCCTTGATTTTTTCAATCTTTACTAACAACATGCCACTGGCTTTGAGTAAGGTCAGTGTGTCGATATTTGCGGATGACTCAACACAATTCACGTCAGCTACTACAGCGACTCAAATGACTGCATCACTTAGCAAAGAGCTGCAGTTAGCTTTGGATTGGGTAGCAAGGAATAAGTTATATTTCCAAAACTAAAAGCATTGTATTTGGGACATATCATTCACAAAACCCTAAACCTCAACTACATCTCGTAATGAAGAATGTGGAAATTGAGCAAGTTGAGGTGACGAAACTGCTTGGAGTAACCCTGGATTGTACACTGTCATGATCAAAACCTACTGAAACAACCAAGATGGGCAGAAGTCTGTCCATAATAAAGTGCTGCTCTGCCTTCTTAACAACACTATCAAAAAGGCAGGTCCGACAGGCCCTAGTTTTGTCGCACCTAGTCTACTATTGAGTAGTGTGGTCAGGTGCCACAAAGAGGGACTTGGGAAAATTGCAGTTGGCTCAGAACAGGGCAGTACGGCTGGCCCTTTAAAGTATACGGAGAGCTGACATTAACAACATGCATGTCAATCTCTCATGGCTCAAAGTGGAATAGGAGGCGTTGACATGCTGAATGTACCGAGCTGTCTGTTTAAAATACTAGCACAGAGCTCAGACACCCATGCATACCCCACAAGATATGCCACCAGAGGTCTCTTCACATTCCCCAAGTCCAGAACAGGCTATGGAAGGTGCACAGTACTACATAGAGCCATGACTACATGGAACTCTATTCCACATCAGGTAACTGATGCAAGCAGTAGAATCAGATTCAAAAAGCAAGTAAAAACACACCTTATTGAACAACAGGGACTGTGAAGAGACACACACAAAGGTACAGACACATGCATATGCACACATTGTGATATTGTTGTATGGTGGTATTGAACATTTTGTGTTGTGGATATGTGGTGGTGTAGTGATGCTATATGATGTACTGTTTTATCTTACACTTTTTTATATGTAATATGGGTGCTTTGGTATGTTTGGACCCCAGGAAGAGTTGGGGATCCCTAATAAATACAAATCTTAATCACCAGATCTCAACCCAACTGAACACTTATGGGAGATTCTGAAGTGGCGCCTGAGACAGCGTTTTCCACCAGAATCAACAAAACACCAACTTATGGAATTTCTCATGAAAGAATGATGTTGCATCCCTCCAATTGAGTTCCAGACACTAGAATCTATGCAAGATGCATTGAAGCTGTTCTGGCTCGAGGTGCCCGAAACACCATATTAAGACACTTTATGTTGGTGTTTCCTTTTGGGAATGGGGTGCTATCTGGGACAAAACTACAGAGATCTCACAATGTTATTCAGTATTATTCATGGTCTAAATGATATGCTTATGCTAATTAAATGGGTCAATTGCCTTCGTCTCACTCATGGGAAAATAAAAATGATTTTCACAGGAACACCCCGGGTATTTGGACTCTGGACGTCTCGGTATTCCCGATTATGTTTCAGTATCTCCGATGTGGACCTACTGGTGTTTGTTCATGCTGTAAAATACTAACACACACACACACACTTGTCATGTTACATTTTCCCAGATGTGTGTATTTTCTACTATTAAACCTAGAATCAATTGTGTCTCAAGAGCTCCACTCCCTCAGCCCTGAAATGTGTGTGCGCACCTCTCGGATTCAGAGGGGTTGGGTTAAATGTGGAAGACACATTTCGGTTGAATGCATTCAGTTGTACAACTGACTGTCCCCCTTTCCCTATTATCGCTGTAATCAACCTAGCATACTAAGAGAATTATTAAATGGTGAAAGTCATGAATGGAAACAAATAATTCAAACCTTTGCTTGATTAATGACTATGCTGTCGTCATGTGTAATTTTATGAAGAAGTTAACAAGATATGTGAATAACAAATCCATTTCCTCAACACAGATACTTCCGTCTCACAATATTAATGAAAGAACATGAAACATAAAACAAGGATGAAATAGAATTGATTATTATAGTGTTACGACGTATAATTTTATGAAAAAGTCCATGCTTTTTACATGATGCTTAGCAGACGAACATGGGAGACAGAAATCTCTTCCTCTAACTAACAATTTGTTTCCAGACTTTGGCTGCTTCTGCTGCTTATCAGTTTATACTTGTTAAATATTGATGTTTAGGATCTGTCTCAACAGGCGCTGAGCTGAACTCACACCCACCTCATCAGTGCTTCTTTTTACTAATGTATGAACAAATATGATTTATTAATTATTTCACTCATCCCATATTCGGCTCCCATTCCTCACAAAGTTTATAACTATGCAATTTGCCTCTCATGTTTGTCAGACTCGTGTTTCAAATCCAGAAAATACCACAACACGCTGTGAATAATGTTGAACAGTGTCAGGGGAGGGATAGAGAAAATATACACAAATATGCACAAACTGTGAGAGAGTAAAAAAGTTACAAATAAAACAAATATTTTCATGTCGACTTAATGCTCTCGCTCTCCTCTCTTTATCCAACTTCTCTCTTCTACCACATCTCTTTCACTCTCACTCTCTCTCTTCTACCTCTCTCTCTCTCTCTCTCTCTCTCTTCTCTCTCTCTCTCTCTCTCTCTCTCTCTCCTTCTATCTCTTCGACCTCTCTCTTCTCTCTTCTCTCCCTCTCCCTCTATCTCTTCTCTCTCTCTCTCCTCTCTCTCTCTCTCTCTCTCTCTCTCTCTCTCTCTCTCTCTCTCCTTCTCTCTTCTATCTCTTCGACCTTTCTATTCTACCTCTCTCTCTCTCTATCTCTCCTTCTCTCTTCTATCTCTTCGACCTCTCTCTTCTACCTCTCTCTCGCTCTCTCTCTCTCTCTCTCTCTCTCTCTCTCTCTCTCTCTCTCTCTCTCTCTCTCCCCTTCTCTCTTCTACCTATCTCTCTCTCTCCTTCTCTCTTCTATCTCTTTGAACTCTCTCTTCTACCTCTCTCTCTCTCTCTCTCTCTCTCTCTCTGTTAGTGTGCCTGACAGATTGTAAACATAAGGATGGTATGTGTGTTCTAGCTGGCAGGGCACACGTGGTGGAGTTGTTCCCTCCATCCATCATCTCTTTAAAGAAGTAGTTATTGGTTACAATGATCTGTGAACTAAGAGTCATCCATCCCAAAGCATACTGCACTGAAAAGCTCTATGTGTCTGATACTGAGATGAGTCAACTCCTTGGCTCATAGACTAAAATGATAAGTTAAAAGGGAACAGGGAGAGAGACAGAGGCAAACAAACTTGAGCTTTGCTTGAATCTGTTGATTTGACGTCTTTTTATTTCTAATTTGCTTTCATGAAAAGGATGATAGACATTTACATGTGTAAATTGATATATATAGTTGAAGTCGGAAGTTTACATACACTTAGATTGGAGTCATTAAAACTTGTTTTTTAACCACTCCACCAAATTCTTGTTAACAAACTATAGTTTTGAAAAGCTTGATTATTTCACTTGTAAGTCACTTGTAAGTCACTCTATCACAATTCCAATGAGTCAGAAGTTTACATACACTAAGTTGACTGTGCCTTTAAACAGCTTGGAAAACTCCAGAAAATTATATAATGGCTTTAGAAGCTTCTGATAGGCAATTGACATAATTTGAGTCAATTGCAGGTGTACCTGTGGATGTATGTGGAAGGCTTGGAAGTTTGGAAGTTTTCCAAACCAGAAAAATGTAGGCTACATTTGTCCCAGCGCTAACTGGTGAAAGATTGACATTACACAAGAAGTCATATTTTTATAACTCTTGGTTGACAGAAACAATTATTCATAAATAATCATGTATGAGCTCACCATTGATCGAAAAAACTGAGTAAAACACTTTCTAGAAATGGAAGGTAATCTGACGATGGGTAGTTTCAGAACCGTCCAGAGTAGTGATGCTAGGCGGGCGGGCGGGCGGGCGGGTGTGGGCAGCGATCGGTTGAAGAGCATGCATTTTGTTTTACTAGCATTAGGAGCAGTTGGAGGCCACGGAAGGAGTGTTGTATGGCGTTGAAACTCGTTCTGAGGTTTGTTAACACAGTGCCCAAAGAAGGGCCATATGTATACAGAATGGTGTCGTCTGCGTAGAGGTGGATCAAAGAATCACCAGCAGCAAGAGCGACATCATTGACATATACAGAGAAAAGAGTCGTTCCGGGAATTGAACCCTGTGGCACCCCCATTGAGACAACAGGCCCTCCGATTTGACACACTGAACTCAATCTGAGAAGTAGTTAGTGAACCAGGCGAGGCAGTCATTAGAGAAATCTAGGTTGTTGAGTCTGCCGATAAGAATACGGTGATTGACCGAGTCGAAAGCCTTGGCCAGGTCAATGAAGACGGCTGCACAGTTCCGTCTTTTATCGATGGCGGTTATGATATCGTTTAGGACCTTGAGTGTGGCTGAGGTGCATCTGTGACCAGCTCGGAAACCAGATTGCATAGAGTGGAAGGTACGGTGGGATTCTAAATGGTCGGTGATCTGTTTGTTCACTTGGCTTTCGAAGACTTTACAGGGCAGGGCAGGATGTCTGTAACAGTTTATGTGTGTGCGTGTGTGTTTGTCATTGTGTGTTGTCATGTCATAAACTCAGGATGCTGCGTGTCACTGTGATGTTCTCCTCTCTCTTGTGTTGCTCATTTCACAGGTGAAGAGGCACATTAGTTCCACACACAATCCATCCCTGGGCAGCCTAGCTCTCTCCCTCTCTCTCTCTCACAGACACAGACACACACACACACACACAAACACACACACACACACCCTTGTCTTACTAATAGCCTCTTCGATGGGATTGGGAGATCAGGGACCCTTAAACCAATTACACTATCCTGCAGTATTCCTCTCCCCTTGTCAGACACACACATACTGTTGTCCACCCCACACACACATATACACACACTGTTCCCCCCACCACGGGCACACTCAGACCTGAGACAAATTGCTTTGTTACCAGTGTCAGAAAGGCTGGGGTATGAGTGCAGCAGAGCAGGGTCTGGGCCCAAATCAATTGGAAAGCAGAATAAGATACAGGTAGTTATTTCATCATTGCACACCCCATCTGAGACTAGACTCTTTGGGATAGTTCCACTTTAAGCAGTCAGTATACCTGGACTTAACATCTCTAGGGTAGGGGGCAGCATTCAGAATTTTGGATAAAAAGCATGCCTAAATTAAACGCCTGCTACTCTGGCCCAGAATATATGATATGCATATAACTGGTAGATTTGGATAGGAATCACTCTAAAGGTTCCAAAACTGTTAAAATAGTGTCTGTGAGTATAACAGAACTGATTTAGCAGGCGAAAAACGGAGAAAAATCCATTCACGAAGTAGTTTTGTTTTTGTTTTTGTAGTTTTCTATTCAATGCCATTACAGTATCCATTGACTTAGGACTCCATTTGCAGTTCCTATGCCTTCCACTAGATGTCAACAGTCTTTAGAAATCGTTTCCGGCTTGTATTCTTATAAATGAGGGAATAAGACCAGTCTGAAGGAGTGGACCCTAACGTGACGCAGAGTTTTTTCAGGCGCATGTGCATTTCTTGTGTACCTTTTATATTGACAACGTTATTGTCCGGTTTAAATATTATAGATAATTTAGGCTAAAAAAACAACCGGAGGATTGAATATAAACATCGTTTGACATGTTTCTATGAACTTTACCGATACAATTTGGATTTTTTTGTCTGATTGTTTTGACTGAGTTACCGAAGAAAACGCGCTAACAAAACAGAGGTTTTTAGATATAAAGAGACTTCATCAAACAAAAGGAACATTTATTGAGTAAATGAATGTCTTCTGATTGCCACCATATGAAGATCATCAAAGGTAAGGGATTAATTTGATCTCTATTTCTGAGTTTTGTAACGCTTCTGCTTGGCTGGTTACTGTCTGTAATAATTTGTCAACTGGGCTATGTTCTGGGCTAGGTATGTTCTGGGCTAGGTATGCTTTCGCCGAAAAGCATTTTATTAATATGACACTGTGGTTGGTTTAACAAGAAGTTCATCTTTAAACCTATGTAAAATATGTTTTGTTTTCAGAATTTTTTTAATGAGCATTTCTGTAATTGAATTTGACGCTCTGCAACCTCACTGGATGTTGGCCAGATGGGACGCTAGCGTCCCACATACCCTAGAGAGGTTAATAGGCACTTTCTGTGGAGAATCTACATTTTAAAAAATGTATATATATATATATATGACCAACATACCAAATAGGGCTATCTTCTGTATACAACCCCTACCTTGTCACATCACAACTGATTGTATAAAGACATTTCCCAAATTAACTTTTAACCTGTTGTGACTAGAGGGCAGTATTTTCATTTTTGGAAAAAAAACGTTCCCGTAGTAAACAGGATATTTTGTCAGGACAAGATGCTTGAATATGTATATAATTGACAGCTTAGGATAGAAAACACTCTAAAGTTTCCAAAACTATAAAAATATTGTCTGTGAGTATAACAGAACTGATGTTGCAGGCGAAAGCCTGAGAAAGCGCTGCGTTTTGAAAGCGCTGAGTTCCTATGCGTCCCTATTGAGCAGTGAATGGGCTATCAACCAGATTACTCTTTCTCCTTATTCCCGAAGGTGTCTACAGCATTGTGACGTAGTTTTACACATTTATGTTGAAGAATACCCGTAAGCGGCTACATTGCGCAGGTGGTCACCTGATGCTCCCAGAGAGATTCTCGCGTAAAATACAGAGGTAGCCATTACTCCAAAAAAACGAATTGTCCCGATGGATATATTATCGAATAGATATTTGAAAAACACCTTGAGGATTGATTATAAACAATGTTTGCCATGTTTCTGTCAATATTATGGAGCTAATTTGGAATATTTTTTGTCGTTTTCGTGACTGCAATTTCCGGGCGATTTCTCAGCCAAACGTGAAGAACAAACGGAGCTATTTCGCCTCTACCACAATAATATTTTTGGAAAAAAGGAACATTTGCTATCTATACTGGGAGTCTCGTGAGTGAAAACATCCAAAGCTCATCAAAGGTAAACTATTTAATTTGATTGCTTTTCTGATTTCCGTGACCAAGTTACCTGCTGCTAGCTGGACAAAGTGCTATGCTAGGCTATCGATAAACTTACACAAATGCTTGTCTAGCTTTGGCTGTAAAGCATATTTTGAAAATCTGAGATGACAGGGTGATTAACAAAAGGCTAAGCTGTGTCTCAATATATTACATTTTTGATTTTCATGAATAGGAATATTTTCTAGGAATATTTATGTCCGTTGCGTTATGCTAATTAGTGTCAGGCGATGATTACGCTCCCTCATGCGGGATGGGGAGTCATTAGAGGTTTTAAAAGGCACACCTGTTAACCTTTTCACACAAGTGTGTGATCATTCTACAGTGGTCCATGTAGTGTACAATGAAACCGGTGGGATTAGAACGCTTCTTTAGAACATCCAGTTTCGGTATTACACAACAATCAGCATTTCAGCAGGCCACACTGTTTTTTTTAGAAGCATTTTGCACAAACACAGTCCTTAAAAAGTTATGTCCAGAATACGAGCAGTTTATTTTTGGATGTAATGTTCAGATATTCACAGAAGTAGATACGGCATTAACACAATCATCCAAACCTGGAAAAATGTAGGCTACATTTGTCCCAGCGCTAACTGAGGAAAGATTGACATAACACAAGAAGTCATATTTTTACAACTCTCGGTTGACGGAAACGATAATACGAATGAGCTAATAACAATTACTATTCATAAATAATCACATCATGGGTGAGCTCACCATTGATCGAAAAAACAGAGTAAAACACTTTCTAGAAATGGAAGGTAATCTGACGATGGGTAGTTTCCGCGCACCGCCATGCTTGTTTTTTTTCCGAATCAACCAAATATAAACAAGAGGAGAGAAGATTAGTTTGGTCTGTTTATAGTATGCATGTTGAAGGGGATGTGTTGCCTACGATCATCCACTTCCCTTCATTCACTTCTGGAAGTTTCCCCGAAAGATGAGTGAACTATTCCTTCACCTCATCATAACATCTTACGTGACACCCAGAATGCATTGTATATTGTCAACAAACGCCATGCCTCACATAGCTGGCAAATTGCTTAGCTCATTATCATCAGTACAACCTTCAAAAAAGTATTTTACACACATCATAGGTGTCCATTACAACATATGTAATAATCGGAATGCATTATTTGTCACCTTTAATTGAAAACGTGAATAAAACTGTAAATACATTATGCTCCATACAAACAGTTGAAGTCAAAAGTTGTTTTTCAACCACCCCACAAATGTCTTGTTAATAAACTATAGTTTTGGAAAGTCGGTTAGGAGATCTACTTTGTGTATGACACCAGTAATTTCTCCAACAATTGTTTACTGACAGATTATTTCACTTAAATTCATTGAATCACAATTCCAGTGGGTCAGAAGTTTACATACACTAAGTTGACTGTGCCTTTAAACAGCTTGGAAAATTCCAGAAAATTATGTCATGGCTTTAGAAGCTTCTGATTGACTAATCGTTTGAATCAATTGGTGGTGTTCCTGTGGATGTATGTCAAGGCCTACCCTCAAACTCACTGCCTCAGAAAAAAATTGGAGACCTGCACAAGTCTGGTTCTTCCTTGGGAGCAATTTCCAAATGCCTGAAGGTACCACGTTAATCTGTACAGACAATAGTAAGCAAGAATAAACACAATTGGACCATGCAGCCGTCATATCGCTCTGGAAGGAGGTCTCCTAGAGATGAACATACTTTGGTGCGAAAGGTGCAAATCAATCCCAGAACAACAGAAAAGGACCTTGTGAATATGCTGGAGGAAACTGGTACAACGTATCTATATCCACAGTAAAACGAGTCCTATATCGACATAACCAGAAAGCCTGCTCAGCAAGGAAGAAGCAACTGCTCCAAAACCAACCATAAAAAAAATCAAGACTACTGTTTGCAACTGCACATGGGGACAAAGATTATACTTTTTGGAGAAATGTCGTCTGGTCTGATGAAACAAAAATAGAACTGTTTGGCTATAATGACCATCATTATGTTTGGAGGAAAAAGGGGGAGGCTTGCAAGCCGAAGAATACCATCCCAACCGTGAAGCACGGGGGTGGCAGCATCATGTTGTGGGGGTGCTTTGTGGTGCACTTCACAAAACAGATGGCATCATGAAAATTATGTGGATAGATTGAAGCAATATCTCAAGACAGTTAAAGCTTGGTCACAAATGGCTCTTCCAAATGGACAATGATACCAAGCATACTTCCAAAGTTGTGGCAAAATGGCTTAAGGACAACAAAGTCAAGTTATTGGAGTGGCCATCACAATGCCCCTCAGTTACACCAGCTCTGTCAGGAGGTCTTGTCTTGGCTGATATCTTTTGATTTTCCCATGATGTTAAGCAAATATGCACTGATTTGAAAGGTAGGTCTTGAAATAAATATACAGGTACACCTCCAATTGCCTCAAATGATACCAATTAGCCTATCAGAAGCTTCTAAAGCCATTTTCTGGAATTTTCAAAGTTGTTTGAAGGCACGGTCAACTTAGTGTATGTAAACTTCTGACCCACTGGAATTGTGATACAGTGAATTATTAGTGAAATAATCTGTCTGTAAACAATTGTTGGAGAAGCTACTTGTGTCATGCACAAAGTAGATGTCCTAATCGACTTGCCAAAACTATAGTTTGTTTACAAGAAATTTGTGGAGTTTTAGTTTTAATGACTCCAACCTAAGTGTATGTAAACTTCCGGCTTCAACTGTACATACTGTATGCGTCTGCAGTAGAAACGACAACATGATATACAGAAAATAAGGAATTGACTTTGATAGGAACGTGCACATGTCCAAAGTTATTATGTGTAAGGAAAATTGCAAGGAAGCCAAAGTGAGATCCAGCAAGAAATGTTTCCAATTCTTGCAAGACTGCGCAAATATATGCATACTTGATCGGGTGAATTAATGATGCGGAACACACTTCAATTCAAACTGTTGTTAGAAAATACAACTTGTTAGAAAATAATTTGACAAGTTGAAACATAGCCTATGGATAATTAGCAGGCAGCGTATGTTCACTGTCCTGCTGCGTAATAATCACATGTTGGAACAGTGAGTGTATTCTGAGATCACGTGTGTAAAACAACTCATGCTGGTGCGACCGTTAGAGCTATTTGGAAATCACATGCGAAAAGGTTACTTGAAGAATCTCTAATATAAATTATATTTTGATTTGTTTTACACCTTATTGGTTACTACATGATTCCATACTTGTTATTTAATAGTTTTATTTTCTTCACTATTATTCTACTATTATTCGATTATTCGAAAATAAAGAAAAACCATTGAATGAGTAGGGGTGTCCAAACTTTTGACTGGTACTGTATATAGTGTACTTATTTTGACTGGAGCCTGGTCAAATGTAGTGCACCAAATGAGGAATAGGATGCCATTTGGGACGCAGATAGGTGTTCACAGACCAACCCTTCAGCTAGTCGTTTGCAGTGTCAGATGGTGGTTGTAGTTAGAGGTACTTCCAACAGAGCCACTGGGTGTATTTTCCTGTTCTGGTATTATTGTCTTTTGTTCTCCTTTTGACAGCATAACCTGCATGAATCTGCAGGAGGCCATTGTTCTGGATGTGTCACAAAACCTGCAATGAGAACAGTCCTGGAACAGTACACTTCACACACCCTTGACCTCACAATGGCAGGTGTGTGCGTGCACGTGTGAGGTGACGACAGGGTAAGTGGTGGATAGGGTCACTGTGAACTGTCTATGTTTGAGAAAAATTGGATTTGTCTCTCTTTTTCTCTCTCTCTCAATTCCTGTCCCCTCTCTCACTCTCTCCCTCTCGCTCTCTCTCTCGCTCTCTTCTAAGCACTTCAATTGATTTAGTAAACACTGTGAATGGAAAACAGTGTGAGAACAAAAATAAATTGCAGGAGAGCAAAATCTGGGATCAAAGTGACACCACAGATATACATATAGTGGTGCATGGTGGTGCATGGCGGTGCATGGTGGTGCATGGTGGTGCATGGCAGTGCATGGTGGTGCATGGTGGTGCATGGTGAACAGAAGACCTAATAACTTGTTTTTTCTACACCAGGTGGATCTAAACCTGTGTGCTGTTTGGTTAAAACCGTGTTCCAGCTGGTGTCCATTCTACAAGTTACCACCATCTAAAGCTACCACGTTGAAATGTCTATTCACTGTTCCATCTCACTGCGCATGCCGCTCTCTCATCAGCCCAGCCAGGCAATTCATCAACTCCACTATAAAAAAGCATCTAGACATTTTTTCACCCTTGCTTTTTGTTTTCAACAACGTAGATTTGTATAAACCTGGCTGTCTGTCTCTCCGTCATTTGCAACATCGTTTGAATACGCAAATTCGATCGACATTGTTCCATTGAGGATAAACGTGTTAGGACAGATAGCTTTTCTCAGCCAGGCCGAATCATGAATCGGCATACTTTTTATGGATTTCTACAAAGAAATGCCAGTAGAGAAACAGATCAAATAAAATGAAATGCAGCTAGTTTGAAGTCTGTGCCAGACAAAATCGCGGATCATTGATCTTTGTCAGGGATGTAGCTATCCAAATGAATGATAATAGAAAACAGCTTATACAAACACAAATGCAGCGACTTCACTGCTATTCTGGCTGCATTGTTTGATGTGACTGTGTTAGCAGTAGTTGGCTAGCTAACAAGCAAGGGATAAGAACGCTGCCAGCCAGCATGGAAACAGAACATTTAGAACAAACGAATAGGGTTGCGTCCACAGATATAGAACAAAAATACCAAAATAATATGTCACATCTCTGGAAAACTAACCAATAGAATGAACGACCAGCCGGCTTGGAGAGAAACCCTAGATTTGTGTCAGATTATATCTCGTGGAAGTAAGAAATAGCATGAATAAATTAATTTTAAAAAAGGTTTTCAAATGAAAAAATGTCAATCACTACATTTTTGTCATTTAGCAGAAACTCTTATCCAGAGCGACGTACAGAAGCAATTAGGGTTACAAGGGCACATCGATAGATTTTTAACCTACTCGGCTTAGGGGTTCAAATCATCAACCTTACGGTTACTGTCCCAACACTCCTAACCACTAGGATACCTGCCGCCTCACTGACAGATTTTCCTGTAAGATACTTTTCCCTGGTAAAGAGTTATATTTGCTTCCCAGAAGCAACTACTGGTCTAGTTGCATACACACACCGTTCCCAATCAGCCAGTGTTAATGTCTCCTGGCTGAGGGTCTCAGAAGAAGCAACAGCAGAGCCGGAGGTGAACTGTTTTATTCAACACTAATTTGGATCCTCAGCTCCTATATTACCGGAGACTATTTGTTATTCTACCACAGAGGCAGAGTAGGCTCAGTGGTGTGTGTGTGTGTGTGTGTGTGTGTGTGTGTGTGTGTGTGTGTGTGTGTGTGTGTGTGTGTGTGTGTGTGTGTGTGTGTGTGTGTGTGTGTGTGTGTGTGTGTGTGTGTGTGTCCGAACATGTGTGTTCCTGCCTGATACACCATAGTACCGGGCATGATGAGTACCTGGGGGTTGCAACAGGGAGTGTGTCCCATTTAACAGTTGATACTCATTTAACCTCACAATGATGTTCTAAACACTCCTGAAGCCAACTAGATCTAATCCACCCCACTGCTCTCGCTACCATGGGAGCAATTTATACACAGCTCATCTCTGGGCTATTTTGTCTACCTCCAAATCACTGGAGTGCACTGCTCTTCTGTATGCAACAACTCATGCTCAATTATGGACCAGGCACACATTGTGTGTAGGCAGATTTCTAAAGTGTGACTTCGAAATTGGACGTCTATCCATGTCCTGAGGATGTCGGGAAATGCCTTCAAAACTGGCCGCTAGGGGCAGCAGTGAACGCTATCAAGTTGGCTTGGGTTTTGCCAGGGCATTGTGGATGGAGGTGGTGTGTGTATTTGAATTTTGGACAAATGTGGATAAACGTCTAATTCTGCAGTGAGACTGTGAGAGCTTGTTGTGTGTACGTGTGTGTTCCTGTGGTGTGTGCGTGTTTGAGGCGATGACATGGTAAGTGGTGGATAGGGTCACTGTGAACTTACTATGTTTGAGAAAAATGGGATTTTCCTTTTTTTTGTTTCTCAGTCCCTCATTCTCTCTCTCTCTCTCTCTCTCTCTCTCTCTCTCTCTCTCTCGCTCTGTGTGTGTGTGTGTCTGTTCCTGCCTGAGTGCGGTGCAGGCAAAGCATCTAAAATATCAAAGCAAATTAAAGCAAATCAAATTGTATTTGTGACATGCTCCAAATACAACAGTGAAATGCTTACATACAAGCCCTTTAACCAACTTTGCAGTTTTAAGAAAATACCTAAAAAAAAGTAAGAGATAAGAATAACAAATAATTAAAAAGCAGCAGTGAATAACAATAGTGGGGCTATATACAGGGGGTACCGGATACAGAGTCAATGTGTCAATGTGCAGGGGGGCACCGGTGTCGAGGCTCAGTAATTGAGGTAATTATGTACATGTAAGTAGAGTTATTAAAGTGGCTATGCATAGATAATAACAGAGCAGCAGCGTGGGGGGGTCTTATGTCTTGGGGACACAAGCTGTTTAGAAGCCTGTTGGACCTAGACTTGGTGCTCCAGTACCGCTTGCGGTGCAGTAGCAGAGAGAACAGTCTTTGACTAGGGTGGCTGGAGTCTTTGACAATTTTTAGGGCCTTCCTCTGACACCGCTGGTATAGAGGTCCTGGATGGAAGGAAGCTTGGCCCCGGTGATGAAATGCACTACCCTCTATGTTGTGCCTTGCGGTCGGAGGCCGAGCAGTTACCAAACCAGATGGTGATGCAAGCCTTAAGGATGCTCTCGATGGGGTAGCTGTAAAACATTCTGAGGATCTAAGTCCCATGCCAAATCCTTTCAGTCTCGTGAGTGGGAATAGGTTTTGTCGTGCCCTCTTCACGGCTGTCTTGGTATGCTTGGACGATGATAGTTTGTTGGTGATGTGGACGCCAAGGAACTTGAAGCTCTCAACCTGCTCCACTACAGCCCCGTCGATGAGAATGGGGGTGTTCCCTGTCCTCCGTCTCCTGTAGTCCACAATCATCTCCATTGTCTTGATCACGTTGAGGGAGAGGTTGTCCTTGCACCACACAGTCAGGTCTCTGACCTCCCTCTAGGCTGTCTCATCGTTGTCGGTGATCAGGCCTACCACTGCTGTGTCATCAGCAAACTTAATGATGGTGTTGGAGTCATGCCTGGCCGGGCAGTCAGGAGTGAACACTGCAGTGGAGCAGAGAGGAGCGCACCAGTCCACTTGTTTCACTTTAGCACCACACTCGCTGACAGTGGTATTTTGCATGTAATGGAGATTTATCATTGTACTGTGTGCCTTGTAGTTTGAAGACATTCATGATTTATTGAATCATATTCAAATGGAATCACATTCAAGTGGAGTTTAATTGGAAGTTACAGGACATCCTGGTAAATCATGTTGATGCTTTCAGAACTTCAATGTGAATAGGTCCACATCCAGCTCAACCATTTCAGAACCAGAAAAAGATCAGCTCCCGACCGTAACAACCATGGTATGGAGGCCTCTGCTTGGTCTAAAGCTAGGGTCACACTGTAGATGTGTGAAGACTTAGGAAAATGCATATGCATGCATCATTGTCTGTTTTTTTCTGTCAAAAGTTGCAGACACACAAGGCTAACATATTGTAGGGCTTTCACTCCCTGTTCTGGCATGTAGTGAAATACGGTAAATTCATGTCTAAACCTGTTTTTTTTAGCCGATGTCATTATGAATCATGTTCTCTACAATAGTACAACCTTAATGTGTCGAATAAATGACAACGTTAGTTTGTGGCTAGTTTAGACCAGTTCTTGGTTGTATGTCTTCTATATTTCAGTGTTGGGAGGTGGTAACATAAGTTGATGTTTCCGCATTCTGGACCAATCAAAATCAACTTGATACCCTCGTCATTTTCATCTCCAGATCCAATTAATGTTGAGAGGGGTTGTTTCTATGGCAGTTTATAGGGGAAGAGTCAGAAATTCACGATGAGAGGGTAGATACTGAAATTCGGTCTGTTAGCTTTGTTAATTCATATACAGTTCATAAAAGATGAGAGAGGCCTGTAATTTTCATCATAGGTACACTTCAACTATGACAGACAAAATGAGAGAAAAAAATCCAGAAAATCACATTGTAGGATTTTTAATGAATTTATTTGCAAATAATGGTGGAAAATAAGTATTTGGTCAATAACAAAAGTTTATCTCAATACTTTGTTAAATACCTTTTGTTGGCAATGACAGAGGTCAAACGTTTTCTGTAAGTCTTCACAAGGTTTTCACACACTGTTGCTGGTATTTTGTCCCATTCCTCCATGCAGATCTCCTCTAGAGCAGTGATGTTTTGGGGCTGTTGCTGGGCAACACTGACTTTCAACTCCATCCAAAGATTTTCTATGGGGTTGAGATCTGGAGACTGGCTAGGCCACTCCAGGTCCTTGAAATGCTTCTTACGAAGCCACTCCTTCGTTGCCCGGGTGGTGTGTTTGGGATCATTGTCATACTGTAAGACCCAGCCACGTTTCATCTTCAATGCCCTTGCTGATGGAAGGAGGTTTTCACTCAAAATCTCACGATACATGGCCCCATTCATTATTTCCTTTATACGGATCAGTCGTCCTGGTCCCTTTGCAGAAAAACAGCCCCATAGCATGATGTTTCCACCCCCATGCTTCACAGTAGGTATGGTATTCTTTGGATGCAACTCAGCATTCTTTGTCCTCCAAACACGACGAGTTGAGCTTTTACCAAAAAGTTATATTTTGGTTTCATCTGACCATATGACATTTTCCCAATCTTTTTCTGGATCATCCAAATGCTCTATAGCAAACTTCAGACAGGCCTGGACATGTACTGGCTCAAGCAGGGGGACACGTCTGGCACTGCAGGATTTGAGTCCCTGGCG
Source organism: Oncorhynchus clarkii lewisi (assembly GCF_045791955.1). NCBI lineage: Eukaryota > Metazoa > Chordata > Actinopteri > Salmoniformes > Salmonidae > Oncorhynchus > Oncorhynchus clarkii. The sequence goes on from NC_092164.1 coordinate 53,992,448, forward strand.
GCGTAGTGTGTTACTGATGGTAGGCTTTGTTACTTTGGTCCCAGCTCTCTGCAGGTCATTCACTAGGTCCCCCCGTGTGGTTCTGGGATTTTTGCTCACTGTTCTTGTGATCATTTTGACCCCACGGGGTGAGATCTTGCGTGGAACCCCAGATCGAGGGAGATTATCAGTGTTCTTGTATGTCTTCCATTTCCTTATAATTGCTCCCACAGTTGATTTCTTCAAACCAAGCTGCTTACCTATTGCAGATTCAGTCTTCCCAGCCTGGTGCAGGTCTACAATTTTGTTTCTGGTGTCCTTTGACAGCTCTTTGGTCTTGGCCATAGTGGAGTTTGGAGTGTGACTGTTTGAGGTTGTGGACAGGTGTCTTTTATACTGATAACAAGTTCAAACAGGTGCCATTAATACAGGTAACGAGTGGAGGACAGAGGAGCCTCTTAAAGAAGAAGTTACAGGTCTGTGAGAGCCAGAAATCTTGTTTGTTTGTAGGTGACCAAATACTTATTTTCCACCATAATTTGCAAATAAATTCATAAAAAATCCTACAATGTGATTTTCTGGAATTTCTTTTCTCATTTTGTCTGTCATAGTTGAAGTGTACCTATGATGAAAATTACAGGTCTCTCTCATCTTTTAAGTGGGAGATCTTTCACAATTGGTGGCTGACTGAATACTTTTTTGCCCCACTGTACATATATACTGTAGACTCAATTTTGTTTTTTATTCCGTAGATTTCATTTATAAAAGCAGATGTTATCACACAACCTGCAACCACTAGCTAGCTTGTCAGTTGATATTTGAAGTTAGCACAGTTCTGCCCACGTGTCACGCCCTGACCTTAGAGAGCTGTTTTATTTCTCTATTCGGTGAGGTCAGGGTGTGATGTGGGGTGGGCATTCTATGTTTTGTATTTCTTTGTGTTTGGCCGAGTGTGGTTTCCAATCAGAGGCAGCTGTCTATCGTTTTCTCTGATTGGGAATCATACTTAGGTAGCCTTTTTCCCACCTATGTTGTGGGATCTTGTTTTTGTACAGCTCTTGTAGCCTACGGAACGATACGTTCGTTTTGGTTTCACTTTGTTATTTTGTTGCTGGGTCTCATTTAAATAAATATAATGACCACAAATTACACTGCGCCTTGGTATCCTTCAAACAATGTACGTTACACCACGGAACAGTGACAGAGTTCTAATTGAGAAGCGATCACATAATGACAATGATCTTAAGGATCATTCTATTCTATCTACTCTAGACCTATTCACTCTAATCACGCAAAATTCTCTGAGTTAATCATATGTAACTTCTTAGCTATTTATGGTAGGGACATAAGGGTTGGGCTATTGTTTTTCGGATGCAAATCTCTATAGAATAAAACAAGGATTTTATTGGCGAACTGCTTAGATATTGTGAATTATTTGACAGACATTCATCTCTGTTGCAAAATCGTAGGGTCAATCGGTAATTTTCAGACAGAAAATCACGACTGTAGCCTAACACAGAGGTTGGCAAGTCCTCTTGCTGTTGTTTTTGTTTTTCCTTCCTGGCAATCCAGAGAAACAAACAAAACACACCTGATAAAAAAGGTCAGCCTGGTATCAACTGATAAGCGTAATTCTGTGATGCTTTTGCAATAAGATATGGATCACAAGACTTGACGCAACAGTAAATACTGTACATTGCATTCAAGGAAAAAAAGTTAAAGCTGCAATGGGTAAATTGGTGAAAAACTCAGACCGACATGTCAATCAAATTTTAAAGCTGTTCTCGCTCTCTCTCTATTCTCAAATCCTCCCATGGTCCCTCTCGCTCTCTCTTCTTTGTCCCTTACATCCTTCTCTCTCCCTCTCTCTCTCTTTGCCTCCCTCCGTCTCTATCTAAATCTTATTTATCCTCCTCCTTCTCTTCTCCCTCTCTCCCCCTTGTTTCACCCCCTTTCAATTTCAATTCAAGGCACTTTATTGGCATGAGAACATTTATAAACATTGCCAAAGCAAGTGAAGTAAATAATATACAAAAGTGAAATAAACAATAAAAATGAACAATACAAATTACCCGCACAGAAGTTCCAAAAGAATAAAGACATTTCAAATGTCATATAATGTCTATATACAGTGTTGTAACGATGAGCAAATTGTTAAAGTACAAGAGGGAAGATAAATAAACATAAATATGGGTTGTATTTACAATAGTGTTTGTTCTTCACTGGTTGCCCTTTTCTTGTGGCCACAGGTCACAAATCTTGCTGCTGTGATGGCACACTGTGATATTTCAACCAGTAGATATGGAAATCGGGTTTGTTTTCGAATTCTTTGTGGATCTTTGTAATCTGAGGGAAATATGTGTCTCTAAAATGGTCATACATTTGGCAGGAGGTTAGGAAGTGCAGCTCAGTTTCTACCTCATTTTCTGGGCAGAGTGCACATATCTGTCTTCTCTTGAGAGCCAGGTCTGCCTATGGTGGCCTTTCTCAATAGCAAGGCTATGCTCGCTACATAGTCAAAGCATTCCTTAAGTCTCTCTCTCTCTCCCTCCCTCGCTCTCTCTCTCTTCTATCGCTCTCTTTCTCCCTCCTCTCGTCCTCCTCTCTCTCTCCCTCTCTCCCTTCCCTCCCTATTCTCTCCGCCTCTCTCCTTCACCCTTTCCCTCTCTATCACGTCTCCTCCCCATTATTCCCCTTCTCTCTCTCCCTCCTTCACCACTTTAGTCTCTCTCCCTCTTTCTTTACCTCCCTCCTCCTCTTTTTGCATTGGTTGCAATATATTTAACCTCTAGTGACACCCCATCCTGTGAACGGGACCGTTGTCATCATCTGACACTAATTAGCATAACGCAACAGAATATTCCTATTCATGAAAATCACGAGTGAAAAATATGATTGAGACACAGCTTAGCCTTTTGTTAATCACCCTGTCATCTCAGATTTTCAAAATATGCTTTACAGCCAAAGCTAGACAAGCATTTGTGTAAGTTTATCGATAGCCTAGCATAGCATCATTTTGTCCAGCTAGCAGCAGGTAACTTGGTCACGGAAATCAGAAAAGCAATCAAATTAAATCGTTTACCTTTGATGAGCTTCGGATGTTTTCACTCACGAGACTCCGAGTTAGATAGCAAATGTTCCTTTTTTCCAAAAATATTATTAGGCGAAATAGCTCCTTTGTTCTTCACGTTTGGCTGAGAAATCGCCCGGAAATTGCAGTCACGAAAACGGCAAAAAATATTCCAAATTAGCTCCATAATATCGACAGAAACATGGCAAACGTTGTTTATAATCAATCCTCAAGGTGTTTTTCAAATATCTATTTGATAATATATCCATTGGGACAATTCGTTTTTCAGTAGGACCGATTGGAGTACCTCTGTATTTTACGCGAGAATCTCTCTGGGAGCATCAGGTGACCACTTGCGCAATGTAGCCACCTACGGGTATTCTTCAACATAAATGCGTAAAACTACGTCACAATGCTGTAGACACCTTCGGGAATACGGAGAAAGAGTAATCTGGTTGATAGCCCATTCACTGCTCAATAGGGACGCATTGGAACGCAGCGCTTTCAAAACATGAGGCACTTCCGGATTGGATTTTTCTCAGGCTTTCGCCTGCAACATCAGTTCTGTTATACTCACAGACAATATTTTTACAGTTTTGGAAACTTTAGAGTGTTTTCTATCCTAAGTCGTCAATTATATGCACATTCTAGCATCTTGTCCTGACAAAATATCCTGTTTACTACGGGAATGTTTTTTTTCCAAAAATGGAAATACTGCCCCCTAGTCACAAAAGGTTAATTATGCGTCGTGATACTCTTTGCGAATTTGTCTTCACAATGGATGTTTTTCTCTCTTTCATTCCTCTCCCATTCAATCCGTTGTCTAATTCTCTTCATTTTAATTGCTAAGTCAGTGTTGACACACACGGATGGCCGCACGCACACAAAAAGTCGCAAATATGCACACGCACACACACACATCCCCCACACACACAGTCTTGAACACCTAATCTTGTGGGGACACACAATTCAGTTTCATTCAAAATCCTATTTTCCCTAACTCCAAACCCTAACCCGTACTTTTACCCTAACCCTAACTTTAACCTTAACCCTTACCCTAATCCTAACCTTATCTCCTCACCCTAACCCTAAATCTAACCCTAGCTCCTAACCCTGACCCGTAACGTAATTCTATGGCTAACACTAATTCTAACCTTAAATCAAAACAACCTAGAAATAGCATTGACCTTGTGGGGACTACCAAAATATCCCCAAATATCCCCATATCCCCAAATATCCCCAAATGTTTGTTCTTTTACCATTCTTGTAGGGACTTTTGGTCCCCACATGAATAGTTAAATACATCCGCACACCCACAGACACAGACACAGACACAGACACACACACAGACACAGACACACACACACAAACTCACGCACCTTGGAGGCCCTATCTATTTTGGAATGTGAATAGCAGTGCTTTAAAGTGTGTTCCCTTTTCCAGTCCTTTCTTTCTCCCTCATCTCCACTGATGTGATTTGATAGCCATATAATGGTGTGTGTATGTGTGCACGTGTTAGTGAGCGTGTGTGTGCATGCTCGTGTGGGTGCATGTGTATATGTGTACACACTGATAGTCATATAATGGACTCCAACTGGGAATTGGTTTCCAATTGCCACTTTCTCTTCATCTCCACCAATGAAAGAACAGACGAGGATAGAACAGACGATGAAAGAACAGACGATGAAAGAACAGACGATGAAAGAACAGATGAGGAAAGAACAGATTATGAAATTACAGACCTGGAAAGAACAGACGATGAAAGAGCAGATGATGAAAGAGCAGACGAGGAAAGAACAGATGAGGAAAGAACAGATTATGAAAGAACAGATGATGAAAGAGCAGATGAGGAAAGAACAGACAATGAAAGAACAGACGATGAAAGAACAGACGATGAAAGAACAGACGATGAAAGAACAGACGATGAAAGAACAGATGAGGAAAGAACAGATGATGAAAGAACAGATGAGGAAAGAACAGATGATGAAAGAACAGACGATGAAAGAACAGATGAGGAAAGAACAGATGATGAAAGAACAGATGAGGAAAGAACAGATGATGAAAGAACAGACGATGAAAGAACAGACGATGAAAGAACAGATGAGGAAAGAACAGATGATGAAAGAACAGATGAGGAAAGAACAGATGATGAAAGAACAGACGATGAAAGAACAGATGAGGAAAGAACAGATGATGAAAGAACAGACCAGGAAAGAACAGATGATGAAAGAACAGACGAGGACTATATATGCATTGTCACTTTAACTATACATTCATGTACATACTACCTCAATCAGCCTGTCTAACCGGTGTCTGTATGTAGCCTCGCTACTTGTATAGCCTCGCTACTGTATATGTTCCGTCTTTTTACTGTTGTTTTATTTCTTTACCTACCTTTTGTTCACCTAATACCTCTTTGCACTATTGGTTACAGCCTGTAAGTAAGCACACCTGTTATATTCGGCGCACGTGACAAATGAACTTTGATTTGATTTGAAAGACCAGACCATGAAAGAACGGACGATTAGAAAACGGACCATGAAAGCCCGGACGAGGAAAGAACAGACCAGGAAATAACAGACCAAGAAATAACAGACGAGGAAAGAACAGACCAGGAAATAACAGACCAGGAAAGAACAGACGAGGAAAGTACAGACGGGGAAAGTACAGACCAGACCAGGAAATTATAGACCAGGAAAGAACAGACGAGGAAAGAGAGGATATGAAAAAGACACAGAGGAAGAGAGGGATATTAGTACAATGAACAACAACTGATGTGAGAATGTGTTGTCTTTGGTTTTAAACATTGCCATTACTTACCAAAGTCGAGAGAGCTGAAAAGTACCACTGCTATGTACATGCAATGCTTTTTATCACTCAGAGCCCTGCTAAATAGCTGACCTAGGGTCAAATACTATTTGAAATCATTTAAAATACTTTTGCTTGATTGAAATTGCCTGGCTTACCTGGCTTGATCAGGCAGGAGCAAATATATCTGGAATAATACCTGAATCCAGGTCTGCTAAGTATTGTTGAAAAAACAGAACACCAGTCACCAAAACCCTAGACAGGCCCTATTTAGATTAATTAGCGACAAACGTCGAGCCAAATTGAACGGAACTCTCAAATTGCTTTCCGGCTGTTGTTCCTACAGAAAAACATGACATGGTAATGGAACACTTTGGGGATCACCTGGGCTACAACGAGTTTGTTTATTCCGATTGGTCCTTAATGATCATTAATCAACCTAAGTATTGGTCTCATACCAGGTGACTCACCACAGCACCATTAGTCATAAAGTCAGAGACAGTCACTGCGACCGCAGTAGATCTGGATAACTAGCCGAGCGTTAGGAACCAGCATGGTATGTATTCAGTCTGAAAGGGACAACTCACTCACACACGCACATGCATGGACACAAGCCCATGTAGAAACCCACATGCACGCATAAGTCCATTGGTACACACACATACACACAGCAGTGCATGCATTCAACATGAACACACACCACATACATGCAATCGTACATGTATGCACACACTGACAAACACACATAAACACACACACATACAGAAATACGATGTTAGTCCAGCTGTCCAGCTGGCAGCTGCAGGTGTGTGCTGTGTTTCTGACCTCCAAGCAGAGTTGCAGAAGATACGTTATGTTTCCTCCCTTAGATTTATTCCTATTGATCCCAACAAATGATCCACCTTTTCCTCCAATCACTGCTGAGCGGGTGTATGTATGTGTGTATGTCTAAACTCTCTCTTTCTTTATTTTTCTTTATTTCTCTCTCTCTCTCTCTCTCTCTCCTTCTCAGTGCCTCCCCGCTTTAGAAAAGCATTTGCTTCTTTCGATGTTGAAAAATCCTTGAAATTACCCTTCGTCCCTCTGTCTGGCTGCTGGCGGCTGGCTCTAGCATTTGGATCGTGGCCCACTCTCAAAATCACATATAAACATTCCAGCACACGTCCGAGCAGAGGATCGATGAGGAAGTCCTAGCCTGGTAATCTCCTAATGTCTCTCTCTCTCCCTCTCACACACTTTATCTCTCTCTCTCTCTCTCTCTCTCTCTCTCTCTCTCTCTCTCTCTCTCTCTCTCTCTCTCTCTCTCTCTCTCTCTCTCTCTCTCTCTCTCTCTATCTCTCTCTCTCTCTCTCTCTCTCTACCCCCTCTCCCTCCCAGTAAGGACAGTGTCTCAAGGCTACTGTGAGTGAGAGGAGATCATAACTGTGTGGTCCAGGCTCAGAGACATATGAAGGATAATGTTGCTGCCGCTTGCCTTTGTCCAGCCTGATAAGCACTATAGCAGACTGAGCCGGTGGACATTTTGTGGCCCACTGCCCACTTCACACCCACAGAGAATGGGATTAACACCACAGGCAGAAAACAAAATGGATGACTGAGCAAGTGCATACAAGCTAGTGCATACAAGCCCAGGGTAGTGGGAGGGAAAGAAATTAGAGAGTTGTATGGGGTGTATATCAGTGATAATAACTTTCTTATTTTATTTTGTTTATTGTTTGTTTTAGGCGTGTGTCTGGGACCAAAATGCTCCCATACAGCTTCTACCCAATCAAATGTAATCAAATGTATTTATAAAGCCCTTCTTACATCAGCTGATGTCACAAAGTGCAGTACAGAAATCCAGACTAAAACCCCAAACAGCAAGCAATGCAGGTGTAGAAGCATAAGACTGCTGAACAGCTAATTAAACAGCTGCCTGGACATTCTTATTTTCACCCCCACCTACATGTACACAGTACTTCAATCAATCACCTAACCAAACATACTTGTACAGATTACCTCAACTATTATTGGGGTGGCAGGGTAGACTAGTGGTTAGAACGTTGGACTAGTAACCGGGAGTTTGCAAGTTCAAACCTCCGAGCTGACAAGGTACAAATCTGTCGTTCTGCCCCTGAACAGGCAGTTAACCCACCTTTCCTAGGCCATCATTGAAAATAAGATTTTTTTCTTAATTGACTTGCCTAGTTAAAAAAAGGTTAAAAAAAAATCAAAATCACCCCAACTATCTTGTATCTCAGTACACTGACTCGGTTCCGGTACACGTTGCATATAGCCTCTTTATTGTTATTTTCCTGTGTTATTTTATTGAGTTGCGATTTTCTTTTAATATATTTGTTAATTGTCTTACTTTTTAACTGCATTGTTGGGAAAGGGCTCGTACGTAAGCATTTCACGGTAAAGTCTACACCTGTTGTATTCGGTGCATGTGACAAATATCATTGGATTTGATATGATGTATTCACATGTCTTTTTGTTCAGGACCATGCTGACCAACTGGCCTGTTGCCTTCTAGTTATCTGGCAAGCTCATTTGCATCTGTGTTTTCTGGGTATTTGGAAGTTGTGTTCAAACTTCTTGTTTCCAACTTATAACGTAATACTCTAGAGACATTTTCAGTTAATGCGACAGTTTGCAGTATTTTCAGAGTTGTGTGATAATGAGTGGTATCGCAGCGCGCATGTGACAAAATTTAACAGAATGGGTGACATAGAGCATAATCACTGCTTGTGTGTTAGTGAAATGGCAGGGGTGTACTGACAGGAAGCAGCAGGCATACCCTGATCCAAACAGACATAACAATACCATTGTTATTTCTAGCATAGGATCATTTTTACTTAAATTTCTCCTTATGTATCCAAATAACTGCACTAGTGGCTCCTGCTTTCTGCCCTCCTGCCTTCTGGGCATTTCTCCATTCTGTTTCACTTCCTTTTTTGTCGTTAAGGATTCTTGGCCGTCTAAGTGCTCCAAATGGATTCTGTTTCTTGCCAGGCCATTTCTCCCCTAGCTCGCTGGATCGGTATTGACATGTTTCCAAATAGGGGTGGGCCAGTTGACAACGCATTACTGCAGATGAGTCCCGTGTACTGAGAGAGGTCCATTGGGGTGAGAGTTCAATGTACAAGTACTCTGGAAGATAACTTAGAAAATATCATGGCTAAATACAACAGCAGAGTCAAATTACTGAGGTTTCGTAGGAGGGGAGGGAGGGGGAGTTGGGGATTGGGGATTTGTCATGACTCTACTGGTTAGCCAGAGGATAAGAGAGAGAGAGAGAGAGAGAGAGAGAGAGAGAGAGAGAGAGAGAGAGAGAGAGAGAGAGAGAGAGAGAGAGAGAGAGAGAGAGAGAGAGAGAGAGAGAGAGAGAGAGAGAGAGAATACACAAGTCCTACAGGATAAACTGAGTGTACAATACATTAGCAACACCTTCCTAGTATTGAGTTGAACCCCCCGTTTCCTTCAGAACAGACTCAATTAATCAGGGCATTGATTACAAGGTGTCAAAAGCATTCCACAGGGATGCTGGCCCATGTTGACTCCAATGCTTCCCACAGTTCTATCAAGTTGGATGTCCTTTGGGTGGTGGACCATTCTTGATACACACGGGAAACTGTTGAGAGTAAAAAAACAGCAGCGTTGCAGTTGTTGACACACTCATGTAGGTGCGCCTAGCAGCTACTACCATACACCTTTAAAGGCACTTATACACACATACACAATACATATCTCAATTGTCTCATGGCTTAAAAATTATTCTTTAACCTGTCTCCTCCCCTTCATCTACACTGACTGATGAGGATTTAACAGGTAACATCAACAAGGAATGATAGCTTTTATGTGGATGTCATGGAAAGAGCAGGTGTTCTTAATGTTTTGTACACTCAGTGTATATCTAATTTCTACTCTATTCAATAAGTTGTATTTTTCCAACAGAGAGGTAGTTGGTAAGTAAATTCCTCTCTATTGTCTATTATACAATTATATCTCCTTCTTCTATTATATCTCCTTCTTCAGTAATAGAGGAGATGGTGAGAGCAAAGTAAAGCGTTGGAATCCACAGAATCTGGACTAAGCCAACATCATGTATCAACATAAAATACGCAAACATGGAGAATGTCCAAAGATGCAAACATTCCTCACACAAACCCAGCCAATCACTTCCAGCTTTTAGCTCAGGGTTCCCTTGGCTACCTTCTGTTGGTCATACAACACCTGTGTTCAACACCCGGCAACGCAGACAGTTTTAAAAATCCCACCATGGAAAGAAGGAATGTAGGGAGGGAGGAAGGGAGAAGCAGGAGGGAGGGGGAAGGGAGGATGGGGGAAAAGGGAGGCAGAGATGGAGGGATGGAGTGATGTGTGTAAAAGTTAATAGTTTTATTGCCAGTCTTTGGTCTGCTGCGTCAGTTTGGCAGCTGCTGCCAGCACAGGCTTCCAGTTCAGCAGACATCTGCATGTCCTAAAGTAATCAGCCATTCCAGAGATGGACAAGAGAGAGAGAGAGAGAGAGAGAGAGAGAGAGAGAGAGAGAGAGAGAGAGAGAGAGAGAGAGAGAGAGAGAGAGAGAGAGAGAGAGAGAGAGAGAGAACATTTGAATGTGAAAAGAAAACATGAGAGAAATACAGAAAAGTACAGAGGAAGAGAGAGGAAGAGAGAAAACGAGAGAAAGAAAGAAATAGGGGAGAGATAGAGAGAAGGAGAAAGGAACAACAACAGAGAGACAGAGAGAGATAAATGGATAGAAGCCGAGTGAGACCGATAGAGAGAGGGAAGGACAGCAAAACTCATCCTTAGATGGCTGACTATCTGACAGTGTGAGGCATATTTATTACGTTGCCTACATTTGTAATTGATTTCCTTTGTGGATTTACATCCAGCCAATGAAATTGATGTCTTGCACACTTGCATAATGTTTTGTGTATGCAGAATGCAAAGATTTCACTGGAAGAACATTCTTTGTCAGCTACCAACTAATTGACTTTATAGTGCTTTATGGCCTCTATCTTTGCATCACAATTAGCACCCTATTCCTTATATGGTGCACTTATTTGACAAGCGCCCTTTTTGAGAGAAAGGCTATATTTTAATCCACACAAAACCAAAAAAGATACCCCAAAAAATGGCGCAAACTACATCGGAAATCAGTATTTGCTAGATGTCTATGTTGTACTAATGTAATCTTACTGTTTGTGCTGTAGGCCTTTGTAACTGAATGCCAAAACAGTGATTTCTCACTGGACGTTTCAGGTGGTCTATAGATATCTGTATAATGAAAACGTCCATAGTTGATTGGATTTAGTTATCTCCATAATTATTTTAATTATTTTGCAAAGCTAAACCTCAAGGCAGAAGGGAAAAACCTACCAATTGATGACTGGTTGATTCTCATCGAATTAAACAAAATAAACAGAACTATATCAACGGTTTATCAGAGGTCACTCTGTAATCAGGCACAAAAGTGTGTGTTGTCACGGCAACAATATATTATCACTTCAGCTGTCAATCAAGGGTTTATCTTTTATAAACTCTTCGGGAAACAGTGGGGTCAGTCACATTGAAAACATTAATACACTGTAAACATTTCCCGTAACTTACTGGCAGTAATTGACAACTAAGTAATTGTAATTTATTTTACAGTCCAGCTACTGTAATAAATTTCATGGTACCCACAATTTTACTCTAATTTAATGTACTGTAGTTACTGTAATCTAATTTACAGTACTAATTACAATTACAGATTATTACTGTAATTACCCAGTTACATTTTACCCAGTGTTCTTTGAAGGTTTTCATATTTACATTGACATTCACATTTTGGTCATTTAGCGGGCTCTCTTGTCCTTACAAACGTACAGTCGGTGCATTCAACCTAGCTTGCAAAACAACTAAAATATATCACAGTTACAGCAAGTAAAAATAATTCTGCAACAAAATGTTGTTGTATACTGAACAAAAATATGAACGCAACATGTAAAGTGTTGGTCCCATGTTTCATGAGCTGAAGTAAAATATTCCAGAAATGTTCCATATTCAAAAAAAGCTTATTTCTCTCAAATGTGTTTACGTCCCTGTTAGTGAGCATTTCTCCTTTGCCAAAATAATCCATATACCAGACAGGTTGGCTGCTAGGAATTGGTATATTACAGCACATTATTAAACACTAAGGGTTTTATATTACTTCCACTTCTAGAAGCCCAACCAAAGGCTTCCAAACTGGCTGTGATTACAGGGCAAAATAGATCAAATAGACATGGTTAAATATTCAACCATTAAGGTTTCAGACCCACTGCCCCTACAGGTATATACATTTAGGGTTTATACCTTTTTAGGGAACTACTACCACATACCACTTAAATTGGTACAGGACTCTCACTACCATGTTGCAAAAAAATATATTAAATTACAAGGCACACCTTAAAATATGTTAATGTGCCAGCGATATTTTCCCCTCCCACAATATTTTTCCACAATGCACCATCATTTACTGTATGCTGCATTAAATATACAACAAAACTGCAATACAGTACTTTATTGTTGAATTGTATTGGAAAACTATTCAGCAACTGCTAACAGTGAATATGTCATTATATATTACAGCATATATACCAGCTGATATTTGGTATTTTAGCCCTTAACAAAGGCTTACAAAGGATTACAGGGGACATGGCTAGCCACTCAACCATTAAAGGTTTGAGACATGCTGCCACTTTCATCTCTCCCTTATATAAATTCAATTGTAAGGGAACCAGTACCACATATAAGTTACATTTATACAGCAGTCCCACAATCTGGTGCAACAAACCTCTTAAAATATATATTTTTTTACCTTTATTTAACTAGGCAAGACAGTTAAGAACAAATTCTTATTTTCAATGACGGCCTAGGAACAGTGGCTTAACTGCCTGTTCAGGTGCAGAACGACAGATTTGTACCTTGTCGGCTCGGGGATTCGAACTTGCAACCTTTCGGTTACTAGTGCAACGCTCTAACCACTAGGCTACCCTACCGCTCCATGATTCATGTTCATGTTAATGAATCAGAAAAATCAATATCATTCGGAGTTTTGGCATTCCATAAATGCAGTATGGTACTGTATTCTGAATTACAGTAAATTACTGGCAGTAATTGGCCAATAAATGACTGTAGATTTTCAGGACAAGGTTTGTAGAATACCTAAAATACAGTATTTTACTGTATTCTGTGGGTGTACAGCATTCTCACTCATGGCTACTACAAATCTAGCTTCTTACAAGGCAAGTCTTAAAATATGTTAATGAGCCAGAGACTATTTTCTCGCCCACAACATTTTCCGCAATGCACCATAATTAATTCTGTTAAACACATTTACAGTATTCTACTGTGCATTCTACAGCGTTTTGCTGTTGAAATGACAGAAAAGTATTAAATTGTGCAGTTAAACACATTTACAGTATTCTACTGTGCATTCTACAGTGTTTTACTGTTGAAATGACAGAAATGTCTTACATTGTGGGAAGTGACGTTTTGCTACTTCTACAAACATATATTAGATTACTTAGAAATACAAAAAGCTGTATATCTCTCTACATTTGATTTATTTTATTAGGCTTGAACATATACACGTCACATAGTATAGGTAAAGGTGTAACCACAGAACCCATCTGGCCCGATGGTTATCATTTGTGTGTCAATGGCTCCTTAAAGAACTATTACCTGCACTTCCTCCAGTCAGCCGGTGACCATTAACACTATATTCATTGTGTCAATCAGATGTTTCCAGGTGTTGAGTGTTTTGTGTGTGTGTGTGTGTGTGTTTCTGTGTGTCTTTGTGTCAGCGTGTGTGCCTGCGTGTGGGTGTCCGTGAGTGCCTGCGTGTGTGTACGTGCATCTGTTAGTGTGCGTGAGTGGACAGGTGAGCCTGGGAGTATATGTATTCTCTGAACAGTTGTCCTCCCTTCCTGCATCCTCCATGCCCCTTCAGGGGGTAGGCTGGTTGAGGGACTGGGGAAGTGTGTCAGGCTGTGAGTCATAGTGCCTTAGAGGGGGAGAACTAAGAAGTGTAGGGTAGTGTTGCTGCCACTCTGATCCTCAGTGGTTAAGACATCAGATGAGGGATGAGGGTACAGTGTTCCAATACCATGTGATGTGATATGCGATACAACACCATTATGATATCGTTATTGTCAAATCATGTATAATTGTTTTTTGTTCAGGTCACACATATAAACTCAGTTCTATCACCACTACTATTAAATGGATAGGGGTTACTCATCGCCATACCTAACATCTCCACACACACACACACACACACACACACACACACACACACACACACTTACTTTCTTAATGTGTTTTATCTGTCTGTCTGTCTCGGCGCAGGATATGTTTTGCCTGTCTGTCTGTGTCAGAGCAGGATATGTTTTGTCTGTCTGTCTGTGTCAGAGCAGGATATGTTTTGTCTGTCTGTCTGTGTCAGAGCAGGATATGTGTTGCGTCTGTTTCTTCAGATCTAGATGCTTTTCTTCGCTACATCGGAGAAAACACACAGCTTCAAGCCCAGTATCAGGAGAATCTCAAGTGCCTAGCATGGGAATAGAGAAATACGATTTTTCTGAGAGATATGGAAGGAAAGAAAATAGTTTTTCTTGGAGATTGGGAACAAAAGCATATTTTCCGAAGGATGTTGTTTTTGTATATGTTCAGAGAAATATGGTTGCAAGTCTTTTCTTCATCTCTCCCAAATCACACACACACACACACACACACACACACACACACACACACACACACACACACACACACACACACACACACACACACACACACACACAACCTTCACACGTTGGTTCTCATGAGGTGAGAAAATTGATTTTAACCTGCGGTGTACCACAATCACACAAGTAAGGGGTTGTTGGTGGGCTAAGAGATGGATCGATCCTAGCTTGGCATGTACCACCATTACGCTGTAGGGTTTATTGGCAGGGTAAGGGACATTGATCAATCTTAACACAGCATGTACCACTATTATGACGGAGAGGTGGTGAGAGAGGTATTGATCAATGTACTGTACATGATCAGAGAATAGTGTCCATTTCTCTCTGTCTCCCTCTCTGTCTCCCTCTCAGTTTCTATATCTGTTTCCTATCTGTTTCTCATCGGTTTTCTATCTGTTTCTCATCGGTTTTCTATCTATTTTCTATCAGCTTTCTATATGTTTTCTGTTTTCTATCTGTTTTCTATATGTTTCGCTCTGTTTCTCTATCTGTTATAAAAAAACATTTAAATCAGTTTATGTTTCTCTATTTGTTTCACTATCTGTGTTTTATCTGTTTATCTGTTTTCTATATGTTTCTCCATCTGTTTTCTATCTGTTTCTTGCTCTCGTTCTCTCCATTATCTTTAACTCTCTCTCATTGTTTCTCTCTCCCTCTGTTTTTCTCACTTTTCACTCACACACCTCTCTCCATGTGGATAAACAGAGCTGTATGGAATCTCCTAGGAGAGGATGCGGCTTGTGTGTGTGCGTGTGTGTGTGTGTGTGTGTGTGCTCATATGTGTTCACACACATCTGTGTATGTGTGCCTGTTTGTTTGTGTGTGTGGTACACAGGGAACACCTGTGCAGACATGGAGAGGAGGAGAAAACCATTACAGATAGGGCCTATCCTCCCAGTCTGCTGCGACACTGGAGAACTAAGCCAGTCAACCAAAGCTGCTTTATCTGCCCCCAAGTACACAAAGGAAATGCACGCCCCTCGTCTCAGAATGTTCACACACACACACACACACACACACACAAAGTGTGCAGATACACACACACAGACACATGAGTGCAGACAGACAAACATACACATACAAGACAACACACACATGCATGCCACACAATACAAACAAAGCTTATCTCTGTTATAAAATAAACATGAACACACAGTGGGTCTCTCAAGAACAACATATCTTTGTCCGCAACTACTTTTACATTTGAGCAATTTAACAGAGCGACTTACAGTCAGTCGGTGTATTCATCTTAAAATATCTAGGTGGGACAACCACACATCACAGTCAAGTACATTTTTCCTCAATAAAGTAGCAAAGTCAGAGCTAGTAAGGGGGGAAAGGCAAGTGTGAATGTTAGTTCACGAAAGGCTATTATTATTATTTGCAACTGTTATGGATCTAGATATAAAATAAACTGGGAGATATTTATGGATGTTTAAAGGAGGAGAGTAGTGTTGTATTATTAGTCCATC
>NC_092164.1:54011032-54131032 GCF_045791955.1 Oncorhynchus clarkii lewisi
CACCCACATACCGTGCACACACAAACACACGCAAACACACTGATATAAAACACACAGACACACACATCTCCGCAAGGTGATGTCAGCCTCTTAGGTGGAGCCCCGTGGGATCTGCCATTTTCCGCACCAGCACCTGTCACCTGAAACGCACACAAGAAACAAATGAGCATATCAACCTCCCCCCTCCGCTTCCTCTGTGTTGTTCCCCCCCTCCCCCCTCTCTCTATCTCTCTTTCAATTGCCAGATGTGTCAAGCCAGTGAGGTATGGTAATTCTGCACCTCAAGACATGCTCACTGACTCAGGGAGCTGTTTTAGCAGTTTCCTTGCTGCACACCCATAAGCTTAGGATGGCTGTGACAAAAAGAAACACCACCAGTCTGTGCCTTTGTCTCACTGAAGCAAGGTGAATGACAGGGATTGACAATATGGAATGTTACACTTGGAGAGAAGACTGGGAAATAGTCTGAACAGAGCAAATAGTGAGGGAAGTAAAACATTGCAAGTGAGAGATGTGAGACAGAGGTAGAAACTATGGGAGATGGGAAACGAAAACGAGCAAGCCATGGAGAGGAGGAGGAAGGGAAGAGAAGAAGAGAGAGAGAGAGAGAGAGAGAGAGAGAAAGAGAGAGAGAGAGGGAGAGAGGGAGAGAGAGACAAAGGGAGGGGGAAGAGCACACAAAAATTGGGGCAAGGGTACAAATGAAACAGCTATATGGCTGAGGTGGCACGTGTTTACGAGTGAGTGGAGACGGGGATTACTGTAAAACAGTGTGTGTATGTGATATGTGCGTGGATGTGTGCATTCATTTTTAAGTGTGTATTTGCATACATTTTCCCTCTCTCTTTCTCTCTGATGCGCTATCTATCTTTCTCTTCACATCTCCTTCGCTCTGTCTAAATAAACATAACGATGTTTCTTATTTATTTTCACGTTCCTCTCATCTCCTTTTCCTTCACTGCTTCCACTCTTTCACTGCTTCCCTCTCAGGAAGGGTTTGAATGAAGTCAGGCAGCATGCACTTTTGAGGTAAAAGGCATGGAAGTCAAAAGTAAACTGACATGATTTTGGAGATGTTTCTGAATAAAATACGACGACGCCCTCATTACCAGTTACTTTTAGCACCCAGTTGTTGATCTATGCATTCAATATTACATTAATATTAGGCAAGCCATTGATTCATTGCAATGCAGAGGCATCCATCAGTCTGTTTATCGGTCAGTGAGACGTGTTCTATTTGCTTATGCCACAAACCCCTAAATCTAAACCGAATTTCCTTTGTCTCACCAAGGGAAAGGGCACATTAATAAACAAGGGAATATCAATGTCTCCTTCCAGACCTGTAATTTAGGGAGTCTTAGACTGGATCTGTGTGTTTACTTCCTTAAGGACATTGTTTTTATGTGCTTAGATGATGATGATGATCTACAGCGCATCATGTCCCTTTTTCTCTGAGCCACGATCAGTATGAAGAGGACTGGAAGAGCTAGAGGAGAGGGAGGAGGAGGGGAGAGAGAGGATGATGAAGAGGAGGAGGAAGACAATGAGGATATGAATGATGTGTATGGGATTGGAGTAGAAGAGGAAGAGAGTGGGATGAGAAACATTGATGTGTGGTGTGGAGGTATTGAACCTTGTGATGGTGATGTCTTTTTAGAGATTGTTATAACCAGGAGGAGCTCCTTGTCAGGACAACGACGAATGGGGCACCCTGTCTTTGGGGAGGAAGGGAGGTGGAAGAAAGGGGGTGAGGGGTAGAGGAAGTAGGTCTAGAGAGGGAGGAGATGAGGATGATTGTGAGACAGGAACGTGAGGCCTTGCCCTTTCTCTTTCAAAGCCCACTTAGGGTGCTCGGACTGGGGGGACAGAAGAGGAGAGGAGGAAGAGTTATGGGTGGAGGTAAGAGGGGGCGATGGACAACAAACAGGGGTGTTGTTGGGGGTCTGACCCAGGGGAGGGAGTGATGGAAGGAGAGAGGGATGGAAAGCTGTCGGGAGATGTATGAATCTCTTCTCTACCTGCTACACGGCTACTAACCACTGTCTTTCTCAACCAGGTCACCTGTGATACAAGTCAGTATTTGACATCCATCCATCCATGTCTGAGGATGTCGGGAGATGATGTTGAAACCAGCCACTAGGTGCACTGTTACCTTCAAGTAGGTTTTGCACGCGCACGTGTTATCAATGGCAGAGACACACACACACACACACACTGGATCCCCTACCAAGATAGCCATTACATCAGCTGTGGCCTAGGTCTGTGTCCCAAATGGCACCCTATTCCCTGCATCGTGCCCTACTTATTGTCCCTGGTCAAAGTACTGCACTATACACTCTTAGCAAAAAGGGTTCCAAAGGTTTCTTTGGAAGGTAGAACCCCTTTGGTTCCAGGTATGACCCTTTTTGTTTCCACGTAGAACCTTCTGTAGAAAGGGTTCTACATGGAACCCATAATAGTTCTTCCACTATCAGACCTCCATGATGCCTCCCAGGCTTATGACCTGACTCATTTCTGAAGTCAATGATCTTACTGCCCCTTAGGAGAATGGTATCAGCCCCATGGAGATAACACAGACCCTGGCTGCCCCCCAGGCATTATGGTACTCCATCACCCAGCCTCTCTTTGAGAAACAGGGACTAGAGGACTGTATGGAGACTGCCTGTGACTGAAGTAATGTGCAGGACACTGCCTGGCAGGCCTCAGAGAGGACCTACTGTATACACTTACACCATCAGACTGGTATATGGTATGAGCCATGGTGACACAGACGTTTGCTGCCTCTAGATAAAAACATTTGTCCAGATACTAAATGAGCTTGTCTCTTACTCAGAATGATTGATCTCTGACTGTTAGGTAGTCAAGTTGATTGATAGCCTGCAAGCTATTGACTTACGTATTTTTTTACTTATTTATTGTAAGAGCCAACGTTTGGTTCATCATACACCCCTTATCAAATGTGATCATGTGGTGGCAAGTTAAGTTATGCCTAGTAGTTCTACAATGGTAGTGGTTATACGTTTCTACACAGTAAAGACGTATCCCTTGGGACTATATGCTATCGAAAAACAAAAACATTGGATTTGAGAAGCGATTGTATATCATCAACATGTCTTTAAAAACACCTCAGAGTGGAAACAGTCTCTGCATTTATGTCTTTGTTCTTTGTTCACACACACACACACACACACACACACACACACACACACACACACACACACACAGCACAATTTCCATAATCCTCTGTAAACACACACAGAAAATGTGTATCTGATTATCTCTGACCATGTAGAACACAGACTGTGATTGACAGGTGCTGCTGGGGCTAAGAGGCACATGAACTGTGTGTTTGATGAGCAACCTCTGTCAAGAGGGAAAGGGGTGAGAGAGTTGAGAGGGGTGAGAGAGGTTAGAGGGGAAGAAGGGGGTTGAGAGGGGTAAGAGAGGTTAGAGGGGAAGAGGGGGGTTGAGAGGGGTGAGAGAGGTTATAGGGAGGATGGGGAGGAGGGGACAGAGAGGAAGAAGTCTAGAGGGGTAAGGGAGGTTAGAGAGAGGAGGAAGTCTAAAGGGGTAAGGGAGGTTAGAGAGAGGAAGAAGTCTAGAGGGGTAAGGGAGGTTAGAGAGAGGAAGAAGTCTAGAGGGGTAAGGGAGGTTAGAGAGAGGAATAAGTCTAGAGGGGTAAGGGAGGTTAGAGAGAGGAATAAGTCTAGAGGGATAAGGGAGGTTAGAGAGAGGAAGAAGTCTAGAGAGGTAAGGGGGATTAGAGAGAGGAAGAAGTCTAGAGAGGTAAGGAAGGTTAGAGAGAGGAAGAAGTCTAGAGGGGTAAGGGAGGTTAGATAGAGGAGGAAGTCTAGAGGGGTAAGGGAGGTTAGAGAGAGGAATAAGTCTAGAGGGGTAAGGGAGGTTAGAGAGAGGAATAAGTCTAGAGGGGTAAGGGAGGTTAGAGAGAGGAATAAGTCTAGAGGGATAAGGGAGGTTAGAGAGAGGAAGAAGTCTAGAGGGATAAGGGAGGTTAGAGAGAGGAATAAGTCTAGAGGGTTAAGGGAGGTTAGAGAGAGGAATAAGACTAGAGGGGTAAGGGAGGGTAAAAAGTGGGGGGGGTTAGAGAAGTGAGGCAGGGGAGGTGAGAGCAGTCAGCCAGACAGTGCTAATATGTGTTAGGATAGAGAGAAGGGTGAGAGAGGTGAGCTGGAGAGATAGAGGGTTGGAGACGAGGACAGGAGGGAAGACAGAAGAGTAGTACAGTGAACCCGGTATAATTTGGTCTCTCAGTGTGTAGTAGAAGCATGAATGTATGTGTGTATGTCTGCGCATGTGTGGTTTACGTTTGTATGTGTGTTTGTACTTTCACACTCAGGAAAAAAGTGCACGTAAGGGTACAGTATTGTTCCCTGGGATACATTCAGAGGTATACATACTGTATAATCTGACATGCTACTGTTCCGTACCTTTTTGGGTACAATGGTGCAATCATCACAAACTCTGGAAAAAAACCCGCACAAATCATATTTCCCTCCATGTTCTATTGCAGGTTGATTTCTAGAATTGTTTGTGTCAATATGTGTGTTTTTGCATGGACATTGATTGGTTGATTGATCTTATGCTACACAAAGATAAATAACACACTTTTTTCTAACTAATCCAATCTGCTTGTATTTGGATTTATTGCAAGTGTTACTGAGATGGCTGTTCCCATTTCAGATGGTTAAGATCGTCTCAATCAGTATATCCATGTTCCCTACCGTGACAGTCATTCTCAATGCAGGTGTCAGGTGATTGAAAGTAAACATAGTAATTACATATCACTTTGAAAGCTATGTGACTTGCCTGATGTGGCCTGTAAACCAGGTGTTTCAGATCACTGTGTTGGGAAAAAAATAGGCTTCCAATGTATAGCCTGATGGTATATGTAAAATATCGACACAAAGATTTTAAATTCAATGATAAAATATTCACTTAGGCACTTGTCTGTGTCACTAACTAACACAGTCATGGGTGGTACTGGTAACTTGAAAGGCACCCTGGGAAATATGCAGATAAGGATTTACAATCTACAGTTTTAAAGAACCCCTCCAGAGAAATGTAATGTTGCTATTTTGACTTAATTCCTGTCCTTGTGCGGAAATGCTGGTTTAGTTCCACCTTCCAAACACCGACGCATGGCTCCTTATAAATATTGATTCATCTGGCCTGCACACCTTCCTCCGTGTGCACAGTCCATATGGTCTCAGACACAGCCCACACTCTGCAAATTGTAAACACACCAAAAAGTAATGGTCAGAGTAGCTTTACTAATTGCTACGTAGCACAGCTAGTTAGGATAAGGCGAAGGTCCATAAACTCTCTTCCTCCCTCTGGTGAATACAGGGTTTAGCGGTAATACTGGAGTTTTACTGGCAAATTTAGAGTACCTGTAACTATGCTAGCTATATACAATAGCTACCATTCAGCTGTTTTTCTGATAGCCTCATTATATGATATGCAGCTTTTCAGGGAAGCTAGAAACCAATATACACAGGCAGTTAGAAAAGCCAAGGCTAGCTTTTTCAAGCAGAAATTTGCTTCCTGCAACAATAACTCAAAAAAGTTCTGGGTCACTGTAAAGTTCTGGAACACCTCCTCCCAGCTGCCCACTGCACTGAAGATAGGAAACACGGTCACCACTGATAAATCCACTATAATTGAGAATTTCAATAAGCATTTTTCTACGGCTGGCCATGCTTTCCACCTGGCTACCCCTACCCCGGTCAACAGCACTGCACCCCCCACAGCAACTCGGCCAAGCCTTCCCCATTTCTCCTTCTCCCAAATCCAGTCAGCTGATGTTCTGAAAGAGATGCAAAATCTGGACCCTTTCTTTCTAAAAATTATCTGCCGAAATTGTTTCCATCCCTATTACAAGCCTATTCAACCTCTCTTTCGTGTCGTCTGAAATTCCCAAAGATTGGAAAGCAGCCGCGGACACACTCTTGACCCAAACTGCTCCAGACCTATATCTATCCTACCCTGCCTTTCTAAGGTCTTCGAAAGCCAAGTCAACAAACAGATTACTGACCATTTCGAATCTAACCATACCCTCTCTGCTATGCAATCTGGTTTCAGAGCTGGTCATGGGTGCACCTCAGCCACGCTCAAGGTCCTAAATTATATCTTAACCGCCATCGATAAGAAACATTACTGTGCAGCCGTATTCATTGATCTGGCCAAGGCTTTCGACTCTGTCAATCACCACATCCTCATCGGCAGACTCGACAGCCTTGGTTTCTCAAATGATTGCCTTGCCTGGTTCACCAACTACTTCTCTGATAGAGTTCAGTGTGTCAAATTGGAGGGTCTATTGTCCGGACCTCTGGCAGTCTCTATTGGGGTGCCACAGGGTTCAATTCTTGGACCGACTCTCTTCTCTGTATACATCAATGATGTCGCTCTTGCTGCTGGTGAGTCTCTGATCCACAACGACGCAGACGACACCATTCTGCATACTTCTGGCCCTTCTTTGGACACTGTGTTAACAACCCTCCAGGCAAGCTTCAATGCCATACAACTCTCCTTCTGTGGCCTCCAATTACTCTTAAATACAAGTGCTCTTCAACCGATCGCTGCCTGCACCTGCCCGCCTGTCCAACATCACTACTCTGGACGGCTCTGACTTAGAATACGTGGACCACTACAAATACCTAGGTGTCTGGTTAGACTGTAAACTCTCTTTCCAGACCCACATCAAACATCTCCAATCCAAAGTTAAATCTAGAATTGGCTTCCTATTTCGCAACAAAGCATCCTTCACTCATGCTGCCAAACATACCCATGTAAAACTGACCATCCTAACAATCCTCGACTTCGGCGATGTCATTTACAAAATAGCCTCCAATACCCTACTCAACAAATTGGATGCAGTCTATCACAGTGCCATCCGTTTTGTCACCATAGCCCCATATACTACCCACCATTGCGACCTGTACTCGCTCGTTGGCTGGCCCTCGCTTCATACTCGTCGCCAAACCCACTGGCTCCATGTCATCTACAAGACCCTGCTAGGTAAAGTCCCCCTTATCTCAGCTCGCTGGTCACCATAGCTTCACCCACCTGTAGCACGCGCTCCAGCAGGTATATCTCTTTGGTCACCCCCAAAACCAATTCTTTCTTTGGCCGCCTTTTCTTCCAGTTCTCTGCTGCCAATGACTGGAATGAACTACAAAAATCTCTGAAACTGGAGACACTTATCTCCCTCACTAGCTTTAAGCACCAGCTGTCAGAGCAGCTCACAGATTACTGCACCTGTACATAGCCCATCTATAATTTAGCCCAAACAACTATCTCTTTCCCTACTGTATTTATGTTATTTATTTATTTATTTTGCTCCTTTGCACCCCATTATTTTTATTTCTACTTTGCACATTCTTCCACTGCAAATCTACCATTCCAGTGTTTTACTTGCTACATTGTATTTACTTTGCCACCATGGCCTTTTTTTGCCTTTACCTCCCTTATCTCACCTCATTTGCTCACATCGTATATAGACTTATTTTTCTACTGTATTATTGACTGTATGTTTGTTTTACTCCATGTGTTGTTGTATGTGTCGAACTGCTTTGCTTTATCTTGGCCAGGTCGCAATTGTAAATGAGAACTTGTTCTCAACTTGCCTACCTGGTTAAATAAAGGTGAAATAAAATAAAATAAAACATCTGAAGAGAAAAGGTTGGATGGTTACTAGCTAGCTTGTTAGCTACCTGGCTAGCTAATTAAAAAAACAACTGGAACACTGTATCTGTAATGTTTAGTAACCAACAAGCCACTTGTTGGCTAGTAGAGCCAAGGAAAGCAGCTATTGCCTGTATCAGTGATGGACACTAGCCAGAATGTGCACCATTACTTTTATAGCAATTTAGCTAGTTACTAATACAATAATACAACTTCTTTGCACATTGTTTTGATGAGCCTGTTAGAATAAGCCTGTCACTTAGGCAAATCGTAAATTATACTCTGTACCAAATGCATTGCCTATCAATAAACTATTGACAATGTACACATATCAGGTAATTCTACTGTATGTTCCTTGTTATTTACTTAGTATTATCAAACTTCATCCCAGCACACTGACTCGGTACTGGTACCCCCTGTATATAGCCTCGCTATTGTTATTTTGTTGTGCTACTTTATTTTATTTTTTATTATTTTTTACTTTAGTTTATTTGGTAAATATTTTCTTAACTCTTCTTGAACTGCACTGTTGGTTAAGGGCTTGTAAAGTAAGCATTTCATGGTAAGGTCTACACTGTTGGTTAAGGGCTTGTAAGTAAGCATTTCATGATAAGGTCTACACTGTTGGTTAAGGGCTTGTATTTAAGCATTTCACGGTAAGGTCTACACTTGTATTCGGCGCACGTGACAAATAAAGTTTGATATGATGTGATTTGACTTCATCCAGATGTTACACATTTGATGTGTACAGACTACAACTTTACAAGTTATCTTGTGTTCTTACTTTTTTCCTGTAACATCATGTTTATACTGTAATATAAGTACTAGGAAGAGGTGCCTTGTTAGAGCACAGACATGGTTGTAATTTCAGTGGTGACATGAGAACACCCATAACAATTGAAATGTCAATGCAGCCCCCTTCAAATGTATTGTAACATTGGTATCCCTCAGAAGTCAACATGTGATAGGACCTGATTGCAGCAGTAGACTATAATGAACGTGGGCTTTCTGTACATTGTACAGTACTCATTTATTTTCCATTCCATTGTTTGCTCAGCTTGTAACTGTTGGTTACTGGCCTGGTTTAGATCTTATCTGTCGGAAAGATATCAGTTTGTCTCTGTGAATGGCTTGTCCTCTGACAAATCAACTGTACATTTCGGTGTTCCTCAAGGTTCTGTTTAAGGACCAGTATTGTTTTCACTATATATTTTACCTCTTGGGGATGTCATTCGAAAACATAATGTTAACTTTCACTGCTATGCGGATGACACACAGCTGTACATTTCAATGAAACATGGTGAAGCCCCAAAATTGCCCTCGCTAGAAGCCTGTGTTTCAGACATAAGGAAGTGGATGGCTGCAAACTTTCTACTTTTAAACTCGGACAAAACAGAGATGCTTGTTCTAGGTCCCAAGAAACAAAGAGATATTCTGTGGAATCTGACAATTCATCTTAATGGTTGTACAGTCGTTGCAAAAAAAAACAATGAAGGACCTCGGCGTTACTCTGGACCCTGATCTCTCTTTTGACGAACATATCAAGACTGTTTCAAGGACAGCTTTTTTCCCATCTACGTAACATTGCAAAAATCAGAAACTTTCTGTCCAAAAATGATGCAGAAAAATGAATCCATGCTTTTGTTACTTCTAGGTTAGACTACTGCAATGCTCTACATTCCTATCCGGATAAAGCACTAAATAAACTTCAGTTAGTGCTAAATACGGCTGCTATAATCCTGACGAGAACCCCAAAATTTGATCATATTACTCCAGTGCTAGCCTCCCTACACTGGCTTCCGGTCAAGACAAGGGCTGATTTCAAGGTTTTACTGCTAACCTACAACGCATTACATCTCTGCCTAGCCGGTTCCCCTCTCTCCCCTGGGATTCACTGCCTCTAACCCTATTACAGGGGCTGAGTCACTTGCTTACTGGTGCTCTTCCATGCTGTCCCTAGGAGGGGTGCATCTCTTGAGTGGGTTGAGTCACTGACGTGATCTTCCTGTCTGGGTTGGCGCACCCCCCTTGGGTTGTGCCGTGGCGGAGATCTTTGTGGGCTATACTCGGCCTTGTCTCAGATGGTAAGTTGGTGGTTGAAGATATCCCTCTAGTGGTGTGGGGGCTGTGCTTTGGCAAAGTGGGTGGGGTTATATCCTGCCTGTTTGGCCCTGTCCGGGTGTTTCATCGGATGGAGCCACAGTGTCTCCTGACACCTCCTGTCTCAGCCTCCAGTATTTATGCTGCAGTAGTATATGTGTCGGGGGGCTAGGGTCAGTCTGTTGTCCCCAGTCAGTCTGTTGTCCCCTTGCTGTCCCCAGTCCACCTGGCCGTGCTGCTGTTCCAGTTTCAACTGTTCTGCCTGCGTTTATGGAACCCTGACCTGTTCACCGGACGTGCTACTTGTCCCAGACCTGCTGTACTGCTATACTCTTAATGATCGGCTATGAAAAGCCAACTGACATTTACTCCTGAGGTGCTGACTTGTTGCACCCTCGACAACTACTGTGATTATTATTATTTGAACATGCTGGTCATTTATGAACATTTGAACATCTTGGCCATGTTCTGTTATAATCTCCACCCGGCACAGCCAGAAGAGGACTGGCCGCCCCTCATAGCCTGGTTCCTCTCTAGGTTTCTTCCTAGGTTTTGGCATTTCTAGGGAGTTTTTCCTAGCCACAGTGCTTCTACACCTGCATTGCTTGCTGTTTGGGGTTTTAGGCTGGATTTCTGTTCAGCCCTTTGAGATATCAGCTAATGTAAGAAGGGCTATATAAATAAATGTGATTTGATTTGCTACAGGGTGGTAGTCATTTAGCTCAGTTACCTTGGCTTTCTTGTGAACAGGAACAATGGTGGCCCTCTTGAAGCATATGGAGACCAGGTTGTAAACAGGAAGAAATGTTTTGTAGGTGGTTCCAAATTAACTAAAGCTATCTTTCGTAAGACACGTATAGTGAGATATAAATATACTTCATTTTATAATGAAACACACGGCATAGACTTGGAAAAATCTGAAGCTTAACTCCGGAATTCCCTGCTCAAGCCCAAATATATTCATACTTTGACTAAAACAATGACTTATTGACTAAAATTGTTGTGCAACATCTAGGGTAAGCTCGGGGCATCGTCCTCCAGCTGAGAAAAACATATTTTTGCTTGTGTGGGCAGCAGGTAGCCTAGCGTTGGGCCAGTAACTGAAATGTTGCTGGCTTGAATACCTGAGTCAACAACGTGAAAAATCTGCCCTCGTGCCCTTGACCCTAATTTCCCCCAGGAGCTCCATACTACTATGGCTGACCCTGTAAAACAACAGATTTCACTGGAATTATTTGGTGTGTGACAATAATTATTTATTTATTTTTAAACATCCAAAATTTTGTCTGTCTGTCTGTCCGTCTGTCTGTCTGTCAGTATGTCTGTCTGATTTTCTGTCTATCTTGTCTGGTTGTCAGGCTGTATGTTTGTCTGTCTGTCTTTTTTATCCAAGGGACTGTCTGTCTCCCTGTCTGCCTGTTTAAAATCAGGCCCCCAATCCACAGGAGTGAGTCAGAGGCCATTGGGCTATTTTCAGCTTTAATCAGAACCCTCTGTGGGTAATGGCATACATCAGAGCCAGTAATCACCGGGGAGGGAGGCAGGGAGGGGTAGCGAGAATATGAGAGAATGGGAGGGAGAGAGCGAGTGAGTGAGAAATATAGAGGGAGAGAGGTCACAACTCCTTCAGCTCTGTCGCACGCTGGGTCTGTACATAGTCAATGGTAGGCTTCGAGGGGACTCCTATTGTAGATACACCTACAGCTCATCCCTTGGCAGTAGTACTGTAGATTACTTTTTCACTGACCTCAACCCAGAGTCTCTCAGAGCATTCACAGTCAGCCATCTAACACCCCTATCAGATCACAGCAAAATCACAGTCTACCTGACAAGAGCAATATTCAATCATGAGGCATCAAAGCCAAAGAAACTGCACAATATTATTAAGAAATGTTCTAGGTGGAAGGAAAGTAGTGTAGAAAACTATCAAGAAACAATTAGGCAACAACAAATTCAATCCCTTTTAGACAACTTCATGGACAAAACATTTCATTGTAATAGTGAAGGTGTAATCTTGGCGTTAGAAAGCCTAAACAGTATATTTGACCTTTCAGCTTCCCTATTGACAACCTAAGAAAATTAACAACAATGAAAAATGGTTTGATGAAGAACGCAAAAACCAAAGAAAGAAAATGAGAATCCTATCCAACCAAAAACATGAGACCCAGAAAACTGGGTCTACATCTCCCTCAGGAGACTAAAAATATTTGATATGGGTCCCCAGATCCTCAAAAAGTTCTACAGCTGAACGATCGAGAGCATCGTGACTGGTTGCAGCTTAAGCTCCACCCTCTTAAACATATATGTCAAATAACTGGTGAGGGCACTAGAACAGCCTGCAGCACCCGGCCTCAACCTATTAGAATCTGAAGTCAAATGTCTACTGTTTGCTGATGATCTGGTGCTTATGCACATGTTCTGTCAGATCTTGTCCTTGACAGTAAATCTTAGTAAGATCGTCAACACCACAGGTAACTTCCACAAAGCTGTGAATGAGCTGAGTGTCACGTTCGTCATAAGGAGTAGACCAAGATGCAGCGTGGTATGTTTTCATCCTTTATTTTGGAATAGAAAACATCAAAGAACAAAAACAACAAAACTAACAAAAGAAAACGTGAAGCTAGAATATTGCTCACTTGCAACTATACATAGACAAGATCCCACAAAGCACAAAATATGGTCCCCAATCAGAGACAACGATAAACAGCTGCCTCTGATTGGGAACCATACTAGGCCAACATAGCAATATAAGCCACCCTTAAACAAACCCCGACCTAACCAACATAGATAATAAAAGCTCTCTATGTTCAGGGCGTGACAGTACCCCCCTCAGGGTGAGTGCGGGGAGGAGGCACAGGACTTACTGGACTGTGGAGGCGCACTGGAGACACAGTACGTATGGCCGGTGCAGGATATACTGGGCCGTGGAAGTGCACTGGAGGTCTGGAGCGTAGAGCTGGCACAACGCGTCCTGGCTGGATGCTCACTTTAGTCCGGCAAGTGCGGGGTGCTGGCACAGGACGCACTGGGCTGTGAAGGCACACTGGCGACACAGTGCGTGGAGCCGGTGCAGGATATCCTGGACCAAGGATTCCCACTGGAGACCAGGAGCACTGAGCCTGCACAACCGGTCCTGGCTGGATGCTCACTTTCACACGGCAAGTGCGAGGAGCTGACACAGAACGCACTGGGCTGTGGATGCGCTCTGGAGACACATTGCGTATCTCCGCAAGACAGGGTGCCTGACTGGTCCCACGCTCCTCACGGCGACTGTCTTACTCCAGACACTAAAATATCCACTCTAGCTCATCCCTCCCCTCAACTATCTCACAATACACCTCGCTCAGTCTATCGCAATATTCCTCGTCGCTCTCAGATTCGCCCCTCGGCTTCGCCGATTAACCTGTGTGCCTCCCCTAAAACTATATTTTTGGGGCTGCCTCTCGGGCTTCCGTCGTGGTCGTGAACTTCGGAGTCGCTGTTGATCCTCCTGCGTCTGCTTCCATGGAAGGCTTTCGTCTCCTGCCATTATATCTGCAGCGTGGTATGTTTCCATCTTTTATTTTGGAATAGAAAACTTCAAAGAACAAAAACAACAAAATGAACAAACGAAAACGTGACGCTAGAATAATGCTCACAGGCAACTATACATAGACAAGATCCCACAAAGCACAATGGGAGAATGGCTACCTAAATTTGATCCCCAATCAGAGACAACGAAAAACAGCTGCCTCTGATTGGGAACCATACTAGGCCAACATAGAAATATAATTCACCTAGAAGACCCACCCTTACCTTTGTATGGCTGCAGGGGCAGTATTGAGTAGCTTGGATGAAAAGGTGCCCACAGTAAATGACCATCCTCAGTCTCAGTTGCTAATATATGCATATTATTATTAGTATTAGATAGAAAACACTCTGAAGTTTCTAAAACTGTTTGAATTATGTATGTGAGTATAACAGAACTCATATTGCAGGCAAAAACCTGAGAAATTCCACTTCCTGTTTGTATTTTTTCTGGGGGTGGCAGATTTTCAACCAAGCTCTCATTGAAATTACAGCGAGATATGGATGAGTTTTCTCTTCCTACGCCTTCCACTAGATGTCAACAGTCAATAGAACTTTGTCTGATGACACTAATGTGAAGGGGGGTCGAATGAGACAGGAAATAGTCACCACTGCCACGAGTTGACAATGCTTTCACCATGCGCGTTCACAGGGGACGGACCTGCGTTCCACCGGTCATCGGAAGTCATTCTAATTCTGCGGTACGAATGTTATTCAAGATATATGTAAACAACATTCTAAAGATTGATTCAGTACATTGTTTGAGAAAAATCTGAGAATCTGAGAAAAATCCAATCAGGAAGTGACGCTTATTTTGAAACCCCTGTCTTTCTATGTATCCATATTGCCCATTGAAAGGGATATCAACCAGATTCCTTTTTCTGTGGCTTCCCTAAGGTGTCTACAGCCTTTAAACGTAGTTTCAGGCCTTTATTTTGAAGAATGAGCATAAACGTCCACATTGCGTGAGTGGTCAGTTGTTGGCTCTCAGTGTGATTTTTGCGCTAAACAGAGAGGTAGCCATTTTTGCTCCCGTTCCTAGTGAAAAGCCAACTGTCCCGGTCGATATATTATCGAATAGATATTTGAAAAACACCTTGAGGATTGATTATAAAAAACGTTTGCCATGTTTCTGACGATATTATGGATATAATTTGGAATTTTTGTCTTCGTTGTCGTGACCGCTATTTCCGGTAGATTCCTAGGCATAACGCATCAAACTAACGGAGGTATTTGGATATAAAAAATATCTTTATGGAACAAAAGGAACATTTGCTGTCTAACTGGGAGCCTCGTGAGTGAAAACATCCGAAGCTCATCAAATGTAAACGATTAATTTGATTGCTTTTCTGATTTTCGTGACCAAGTTACCTGCCGCTAGGTGTACATAATATTTTGCTCATATATCGATAAACTTACACAGACGCTTGTATATTGTTTTCGCTGTAAAGCATAATTTCAAAATCTGAGACGACAGGGTGATTAACAAAAGGCTAAGCTGTGTTTCGCTATATTTCACTTGTGATTTTATGAATATGAATATTTTCTAGTAAGATTTTTTGACAGTTGCGCAAGTAAGTGTGGGGGGGGGGGTTCTAAGAGGTTAAAGCTCGTTTTTCAACCACTCCACACATTTCTTGTTAACAAACAATTGTTTTGACAAGTCGGTTAGGACATCTACTTTGTGCATGACTTGTGATTTTTCCAACAATTGTTTACTTACAGATTATTTCACATATACTTCACTGTATCACAAGTCTAGTGGGTCAGAAGTTTACATACACTAAATTGACTATGCCTATAAACAGCTTGGACAATTCCAAAAAATGATGTCATGGCTTTAGAAGCTTCGGATAGGCCAAATTACATAATTTGAGTCAATTGGAGGTATACCTGTGGATGTATTTCAAGGCCTACCTTTCAACTCAGTTCCTCTTTGCTTGACATCATGGGAAAATCACAAGAAATCAACTCAGGTTATTCCTTGGAAGCAATTTCCAAATGCCTGAAGGTACCACGTTCATCTGTACAAACAATATTATGCAAGTGTAAACACCATGGGACCATGCAGCCGCCATACCTCTCAGGAAAGAGTGTTCTGTCTCCTAGAGAGTAAGGTACTGTGGTGAGAAAAGTGCAAATCAATCCCAGAACAACAGCAAAGGACCTTGTGAAGATTCTGGAGGAAACAGGTTCAAAAGTATCTATATCCACAGTAAAAACGAGTCCTATATCGACATAACCTGAAATGCCGATCGGCAAGAAAGAAGCCCCTGCTCAAAAAACGCCATAAAAAAGCCAGACTACAGTTTACAACTGCACATGGGGACAAAGATCGTAATTTGTTCAGAAATATCCTCTGGTCTGACGAAACAAAACTATAATTGTTTGGCCATAATGAACATTGTTATGTTTGGAGGAAAAAGCGGGAGGCTTGCATGCTGAAGAACGCCATCCCAACCCAGCACGGGGGTGGAAGCATCATGTTGTGGGGGTGCTTTGCTGCAGGAGAGGCTGGTGCACTTCACAAAATAGATGGCATCATGAGAAAGGAAAATTATGTGGATATATTGAAGCAACATCTCAAGACATCAGTCAGGAAGTTAAAGCTTGGTCGCAAATGGATTTTCCAAATTGACAATGACCCAAAGCATACTTCCAAAGTTGTGTATAAATGGCTTAAGGACAAGAAAGTCAAGGTATTGGATTGGCTATCACAAAGCCCTGACCTCAAGCCTAAATTTGTGGGCAGAACTGAAAAAGAGTGTGCGTTCAAGGAGACCTACAAACCTGACTCAGTTACACCAGCTCTGTCAGGAGGAATGGGACAAAATTTACCCAATTTATTGTGGGAAGCTTGTGGAAGGCTACCTGAAACGTTTGACCCAAGTTAATTCATTTAAAGGCAATGCCACCAAATACTAATTGAGTGTATGTAAACTTCTGACCCACTGGGAATGTGATGAAAGAAATAAAAGCTAAAATAAATAATTTCTCTCCTATTTTTCTGACATTTCACATTCTTAAAATAATGTGGTGATACTAACTGACCTAAAACAGGGAATTTTTACTCGGATTAAATGTCAGGACTTGTGAAAAACTGAGTTTAAATGTATTTGGTTAAGGTGTATGTAAACTTACAACTTCAACTATATAGGTCCCTCAGATTACACAGACCCACAAATAATTAGATTTTTTTTTACCTCCCATATCTATTGGGTGAAATAGCACAGTTTGCAACCACAGCTTCAAGATTTGTGAACTGTTGCAATAAAGAAAAGGGCAACCAGTGAAGAACAAACACCATTGTAAGTACAACCCACATTCATTTATTTTCCGTTTTGTACTTTTAACTATTTTCACATCGCTACAACACTGTATATAGACACAATATAAAATGTATTATATTTGAACTTGTGTGTAATATTTGCTGTTCTTTTTCTTGTTCATGTCATGGTTCCTCCTGACACCATAGGTTGGCATAGAAAGCCCTAGAGACTTTTATTGGACTAATTTGTGTCTTATTATTTAATGATTGTGTCTCTTTTGACACCACTCCAGCATTCCGGATTCCTGTGCACCCCAAGTCCAGCGAGCCCAGCATGGAGCATTCCCTGCAGCTGGGTCGCACACTTTGGAGCTCACAGGACCGTGGCAGGCGCACGTGTGAAGGCTGCTGCCTCTACGGCTGAGGTCTCAGCCATCTCCATGCTACCTGCCTAGAGCTGACGGGAAATAACAGGGCTCTCCAGAACAGGGGGAGACCCTGATGTGCTGGCCAGTTATCTCCCAGCTACTCAGTCACCATCTGTTGCTTCCAGTAACCCTCCACTGGGACAAGCTTCAGCACCAGATTCAAGCCTTTGTTAACTCCAGGGTCACGGATAATTTAATTGATCAAGACTTCGCCAGAGAGTTACAGATCCATTGAGTGAATTGTCCCATCCCTCTGCAGATTCCAGCCCTCAATGGATGGCCCATTGGCTCCGGTCTGGTGAAATATCAGACCAAGCCCATTCTACTGCAGGTTGGAGTGAACCAACCTCTCAGTTTTCTGTTGATCACTGCCCTTGAGAACCACCTTATCCTAGTGTACCCCTAGCTAGCGCTACATAACCCACAAGTTTAATGGTCCACGGGACACCTACTAGACTGGGGTAAGGACTGTCAGACTAAATGTCTAAGACCCCCACCAAGAGCCTTGCAGTGTCAACCTGCATTCCTGGAAGACCAAGAATACTTTGACCTACGGGCGGCCTTCAGTAAGAAGCAGGCAGCCACCCTTCCCACACATTGTCCTTACAACTGTTCCATAGAACTTCTACCCGGAGCCACACCTCTCTGGGGTCGTCCATTCTCCCTCTCGATCCCTGAAGCAGCAATCATGGACAATTACATCCAGGAGTCGATGGAGGAAGAATAATTTGCCCCTCTAGATCTCCTGCTGGTTCAAGCTTCTTCTTTGTGAGTAAGAAGGATGGAGACCTGCGCCCCTGTTCTGACTACAGAAAGGCTGAACCAGATTACGATCAAGAATCGTTACCCCCTACCACTGATATCCTCCGCATTGGAGTTGGTCCAAAAGAACCAATTCATCACTAAACTGGACCTCCTATACGCTTACAATCCGATGAGAAACGGGGAGGGAGATGAGTGGAAGACTGCCTTTAACTTCTTAACTTCTTGATCCTACTTGAGACGCAGACGTCTCAAGTAGGCACCTGGAAATGCAAATGCGCTACGCTAAATGCTAAATGTACTCGTTTAAACTCAAACCTTGATCAAAATTCACAAGCAGGGTATTGAATTAAAGCTACACTCGTTGTGAACCTAGCCAACAAGTCAGATTTTTAAAATGCTTTTCGGTGAAAGCATGAGAAGCTATTATCTGATTGCATGCACCACCTGAAAATGCATGAATGCGACGTAAACAAAGACTCTGCTTATCCGACGCAGCACAAAACGCAGAAATAAAATATAAAACATTCATTACCTTTGACGAGCTTCTTTCTTGGCACTCCTATATGCCCCATAAACATCACTATTGGGTCTTTTTTTCGTTTAAATCGGTCCATATATACCCAAAATAGCTTTGTATGGAAGCTGTGTCATTCAGAAAAAAACATCGTTTTTAAACGCTGCGTAATTTTTTTAAATTAAAAAAGTTGACGATAAACTTTCACAAAACACTTCGAAATCCTTTTGTAATCCAACTTTAGGTATTAGTAAACGTTTATAATCTATCAAAATGATTACAGGGCGATGTATATTCAATAGCTCCTCGTTTGCAAATCAATGGCTGCCCATGTCCACATTAACAACATCCGGGTGAAGACTGGAAGAAACGGATGCCAGATAGATGGATTTTCCAACAATTAATTCAATTGAAAATGACGACAATGGCGACATCGTGTGGAATTTGTATGAATTGCATGCAGGTCGATATTAAATTCTGTCCTCTTTTAACAACTCATGGAAGTGACTTATGGAAATTATTTTTAGCTTTCAGAGAGCAGTTTTTCTTGCGTTTTTCAATGAAACACACGATCTGTTATAGTCACAGCTGTGATTTAACCAGTTTTAGAAACTTCAGAGTGTTTTCTATCCACACATACTAATCATATGCATATACTATATTCCTGGCATGAGTAGCAGGACGCTGAAAAGTTGCGTGATTTTTAACAGAATTTTCGAAAAAGGAGGGGGTAGAAGTAAGAGGTTTTAAGGTATAGGGGGCAGCATTTTCACTTTTGGATAAATAGCGTGCCCAATTTCAACTTCCTGCTACTCATGCCAAGAATATAAGATATGCATATTATTAGTAGGTCTGGATGGAAAACACCCTGCAGTTTCTAAAACTGTTTGAATCTTGTCTGTGAGTATAACAGAACTTATTTAGCAGGCAAAACCCAGAGGACAAACGATTCAGATTTTTTTTGTTTTGAGGTCACTCTCTTTTCAATGATTTTTCATTGGGAATCAAGATTTCTAAGGGACCTTCTTGCAGTTCCTACCACTTCCACTGCATGTCAACAGTCTTTAGAAATTGGTTGAGGTTTTTCCTTTGTGTAATGAAGAAGTAGCCCTGTTCAGAACTAGAGTAACTTGTAATGTACTGTTAGATAGAGGCGCGTGACCATAAAGCTAGCTACAGT
This sequence comes from Oncorhynchus clarkii lewisi, assembly GCF_045791955.1. Lineage (NCBI taxonomy): Eukaryota > Metazoa > Chordata > Actinopteri > Salmoniformes > Salmonidae > Oncorhynchus > Oncorhynchus clarkii. The sequence goes on from NC_092164.1 coordinate 54,030,559, forward strand.
TTGTTTTCCTCCTGTATTGAACACAGATCATCCCGTCTTCAATTTTATCGATAATTTACGTTTAAAAAAATACCTAAAGTTGTAATAAAAAAGTATTTTGAAATGTTTTGGCAAAGTTTACAGTTAACTTTTGAGATATTTTGAAGTTATGTTACGCAAGTTGGAACCGGTGTTTTTCTGGATCAAACGTGCCAAATAAATGGACATTTTGGATATATATTGATGGAATTACTTGAACAAAAGGACCATTTGTGATGTTTATGGAAAATATTGGAGTGCCAACAAAAGAAGCTCGTCCAAGGTAAGGCATGAATTATATTTTTATTTCTGCGTTTTGTGTCTCACCTGCAGGGTTGAAATATGCTTTTCTTTGTTTACTGGGGTGCTATCCTCAGATAATAGCATCTTTTGCTTTCGCCGAAAAGCCTTTTTGAAATCTGACATGTTGGCTGGATTCACAACAAGTGTAGCTTTAATGTGTTATCTTGCATGTGTGGTTTAATGAAAGTATAGTAATTTACTTGAATTTGACGCTCTGCATTTTCCCTGGCTTTTGACACTAGCGTCCCACATATCCCAGAGAGGTTAATGCAACGGCTGTGTCACATTTCAAAAAAGCTTTACGGCAAAAGCACAATATTCAATCATCTGAGAACAGCATTCAGCCACAAAAGCAAGCCATACAGTTAACCGCCAAATTGTGGAGTCAACAAAAGTCATAAATAGCATTATAAATCTTCACTTATCTTTGCTAATCTTCGTCGGAATGCACTCCCCAGGACTCCCACTTCCACAAGAAATGTTCGTTTTGTTCGATTACGTCCATATTTAAGTCCAAATACCTTCCTATTGTTCGCTCGTTTAGTTCACTAATCCAAAGGTACAATGCGCGAGTGCAAAATCCAAACGAAAAGTCAAAAGAGTTACGTTACAGTTTGTAGAAACATGTCAAACGATGTTTACAATCAATCCTTAGGGTCCTTTTATAATAAATCTTCAATAATATTCCAACCGGACAATAGCGTATTCATTACAGAGGAAAAAGAAGGAACGGCACGCCCGTGTGACTGTGCAGTAAACAAATGATTGGCCACAGCCTAGTCCACTAGTTGAAACAGCTCTTATTCGACCCCCTTCCACAATAGAAGCCTCAAACAGCATTCTAAAGACTGTTGACATCTGCTGGATGCCTTGGGAAGTGCAATCTGGCCCATAGACACAGCATATTGGATAGGCAATCACTTAAATGAAACTACAAACCTCAGATTTCCCACTTCCTGGTTGGATTTGTCTCATGTTTTTGCCTGCCATATGAGTTCTGTTATACTCACAGACATCATTCAAACAGTTTTAGAAACTTCAGAGTGTGCATATATTGCATATATATGCATATATTATTATCTGGGACAGAGTAGCTGGTAGTTTACCCTGGGCACCTTATTCAACCAAGCTACTCAATACTGCCCCCCTGTCACCAAGAAGTTAACCACTGATTCCGCGTCTGGTCTCTTCTCTGCACCTGGGTCCAACCTCACCACTTCACAGTTTATTTCACTTTTTATATCGATTTCACATATGTAAACATATGTTTCCCATGCCAATAAAGCCCCTTGAATTGAATTGAATTGACAGAGACAGAGAGAGACAGAGAGAGAGCGAGAGAGAGAGAGAGAGATGGGAAAGAGCTGAGGGGTGGAGAGCGGAAATTGGAGGGGAAATATGGACAGCATTATAAAGCCTAGTTGAAACATTTGATTGAAAAATGATGTGATTTTGCCACTTATACTGTACATAAGAACGTATGAATATGAATCAGAACAGAAAATACATAAAAGTAGATCCACCTTAATTCGTATCCAGTAGAAACAGATTTTAACATACTTCTCACATTATAATTGCTTTGCCTCATTATGTTCTAAACCAGTGGTTCCCAAGCACGGGTACTGTGACCCCCGGGGGTACTTGGCCTATCCACAGGTGGTTCTTGAGAACTTGTAAAGTGCACATGAAGGGGTACTTTAGGGCTACTCCAGGAAGAGTCAAATTCTGTTGGTTGAAACCGAAAATGGTTGGGAACCACTGTTCTTAACACACAAGCAAGCACACACACACACACACACACACACACACACACACACACACACACACACACACACACACACACACACACACACACACACACACACAAGCATACACACATGCACACACACACGAACGCATGTCTCAGAGACCTGGCCGTGTGGTGCCAGGACAAAAACCTCTCCCTCAACGTGATCAAGACAAAGGAGATGATTGTTTACTACTGGAAAAGTAGGACTGAGCACGCCCCCATTCTCATCGACGATGCTGTAGTGGAGCAGTTTGGAGCATTTTCTGCTTGGTAAAGGATGTTCCCCACTACAACATAACATCCATATTTAACCAGGGGCTCATGATGAGAGGTGCAGGGTTGGGGAATTAAAATGTTACTTTACTATTCCCTTTGATTACATAAAACCACCCTAAAACTCAGATACACACACACACACACACACACACACACACACACACACACACACACACACACACACACACACACACACACACACACATACACACACACACACACACACACACACGTACACACACACGTGACTCCTCTTTCTAGTTGCGAAACACACCATTACCATTTGAGACAGCCTATGCGTTGTGTGTTTGTGTATATGTGTGTCTGTGTGTGATTGTGAGTCCTATGAAGCGTGAATGGGCTTCTGAAGAGCACAGACAGAGTTATTCTCTTATGGAAGAGAGGGTCTGAAAGGGTTACAATCTGTGTGTACAAGTGAGATTGTGTGTTTCCTATGTATGACAAAGTCGCATCCATATGTGTGAGTGAATGTTTGTGTGTGAGAGAGATATGTGTGAGCAAAGTAAGTGACCCATGCTGGATGTCGTGTGCTCTGAGAAAGAGGAAGAGGACATCACTGACCTCTACACCCTGGGACTGATGTGATCACCTTGACCCTGCTGAGAGGGTAGCGGTAGGGAGATATAGGGCTCTATGGTCTTCTGCCTTTTACCAGTATAGAAATGTATAGTATATAGAGGAGTTAATTATCATAAGTATTCACCCGCCCCCCTTGGATTTTTGAATTTCTTCATCATTTTGTGTTCAAATAGATTTAATTGTCATTAATGAAAGTAAAAAAAAAAAAATACAGTACTGCTTGGGTCAATGTAAATATATATATATATATATATATATATATATATATATATTTATATTAATTTATTTATTTTACTTAAAAATATATATATATATATATAATAATATGACAGTGTTAACAGCTGTGAGTATTTTGGTGTAAGTCTCAAAGAGCTTTGCACACCTGGAATGCCCATTATTCTTTAAAAAATGATTCAAGCTCTGTCAAGTTGGTTGTTGATCATTGCTTGACAGCGATTTACAAGTCTTGCCATTGATTTTCAAGCAGATTTAAGTCAAAACTGTGACTCACCACTAAGGAACATTCACTGTGTTCTTGGCACGCAATTCAGGTGTAAATGTGGCCTTGTGTTTTAGATCATCGTCCTGCTGAAAGGTGAATTAATCTCCCAGTGTCTAGTGGAAAGCAGACTGAACCAAGTTTTCTTATGGGATTTTGCCTGTGCTTAGCTCCATTCCTTTTTTTCATCCAGAAAAACTCCCCAGACCTTGCCGATGACAAGCATACCCATAACATGATGCAGCCACCATTATGCTTGAAAATGTGGAGAGTGGTACTCAGTGATGTGTTGTGTTTATAGCTATTTGTATTCAGGACAAAAAGCTTATTAATTTGCCACACTTTTTTTGCAGAATTACTTTTTGTTTGTACAGGCTTCCTTCTTTTTGCTCTGTCATTTAGGCTAGTATTGTGGAGTAACTACACTGTTGTTGATCCATCCTCAGTTTTCTACTATGACAGCTATGCACCCGTATGTCAATCTAAGTAACGTAACTTAAACAATCCCTGTCAAAACCTGTCAATTAAAACTAGCGATATCATTTTTTTTAGCATGGGATGTGTCTCAATCCACCACATCCGTCTATGTCAGCCTTCCGCATCTGCGGTGGAAGGCGGCCGAGCTACCGAAACATACCGAAAAACGGTAATCTGAAGAAAACGTCTGTAGCGTCCAAAAGCTACAAACTAATATGACTCAACTACGGAAAGGGGAGACTCTCACAAACACTTGTCCCTGAAGGTAAACCATACCAATTAATGGAGGTATGGAGGTAGTTTTGTGCCAACAAAAATAAGGGGTTAAATATGTGTTAAAAATATATATATTTGTTTTGTTATTTCCTGAGCTCTCCAAGATATAGGACAGACACGTCTAGACCTTATTCCTTGTGATTTATTTTTGACTGTCTTTTTTAACCATTTATAAATCCATTATATATATGGGTTATAGCAGTAAAGTCCAAATTCAATATTTTATCAACAAAATGTTTTCATACCTTAAGGGGTCCTAAATTCAAAATCAAACAACTAAATTACCCATGGTAAGACCATCTTAATAACCTCTTAAAACAATGATATATGCTAGCTTGGTACCCCTCCTACTAGCTATTTGATGTTGAATTTAAGGACCCCTGTAGCTATCAAAATAAATTATTAAGACAGTATTTGATGAAACATAGAATTTGGTTAGTCTGCTTTTGGCCCATAGAAATGCATTAAATAACACATGAATACATGGCAAAATGAAATATGTTTTGATGTGTCTGTCCTATATCTGAGAGAAATAAACAAGATCAGGAATTACGTATATTTTTTTAAATTGTGGAATGACCTGTATACTCTTTGACATGGAAATGCCCTATTCACTTCCATTACATTTTCGGCCCAGTACTGGGTAACTTTTACTGTGGGCATCATAAATCAAAATGACCTACATGTACATGTTCGCGAGAGTCTCAGTTTCCATAGTTGAGTCATATTAGATTCTAGCCCACACCGGATGTCTCCTTGTCTGACAACCACTGTTGCTCTGCAACCTTCCAGATAAGGAAGTACCCCCCGCTCTCTCTCTCTCGTTCTATCTCTCTCTGCATATACCTGTGTCAAGTGGGATGGAATGCATATGCAGTATGAACTGTTCTATTAAAATATATGCTCTGTTTATGTACTGTACAATGTTTTCATTATCTGTCATCTCCATTACTTTTAATAATTACCTTTAGAAAAATGTACTGTTTTTCCCTTGACTATTTTCATGCCTGTTTGTGAGAATATGACTGTGTGAGAGTATGAGTGTGTAGCATAGCCAGGTGTGGATGCCGCATGTGTGTGTCCGTCCCTCCATCCCTCTAGTCTCAGTGATTATACAGACGGCAGCCCTCTGATTGGCTGGCTGACTCTAACCCAGGTGCGTATCCACTGTGGCAGGACATCTTATGAAGACAGATTGGACAGACATGTGGCTGCAATTTTATGATGGCAGATGGAACCAAACAACCCAGCTGGATGGCTATTACGAAACGTTTCCATATTTTATAATAACACTTTATTCAACCGCCCCCTGAAAATACATAAAATGCCTTGAAGTAAATTCCCCAGACAAACATTACATTCCCACAAAATATGACATCAAAACAATTTATATGTGAATATATTTTAAATCAATACTGAAATCAATTAGCTTAATGTAATTTGTCATGATTTCTGACATTGATTCAACTCATACAGTGGGGGAGAACAAGTATTTGATACACTGCCGATTTTCCAGGTTTTCCTACTTACAAAGCATGTAGAGGTCTGTAATTTTGTATCATAGGTACACTTCAACTGTGAGTGCAAATTAAAATAATTACTTAAAAATCATACAATGTGATTTTCTGGATTTTTGTTTCAGATTCCGTCTCTCACAGTTGAAGTGTACCTATGAATTACAGACCTCTACATGCTTTGTAAGTAGGAAAACCTGCAAAATCAGCAGTGTATCAAATACTTCCCACTGTAGGTCAACCAGACAGGGTTTGTGAGTGCTCCAGTAAACTGATGCTGTGGTCTCCAACACTAGAAGTTTGGAGATAGACACACACTCATCACTAATAATGAGTCAGATCAATCATGTTGTATTGAGGTGTAGGCTCGGATGACATTATTAGAGCCTAAAGACAGGGTTAACCATAGAAAGAGAGAGAGAGAGAGAAGGGTGTGTGTGTGTGTGGGGGGGTAGAGTGAGAGAGAGCGAGAAAGGACGTAGAAACAACTTTTTCCAATCATGCCTTTCTTTATTTCCTACCTGAAAACAAGAAGGAAAGAAAAAATCCTTAAACATACAATGTGGCACTGTCATAGGATGCCACATTTCCAACTGCTGTTAAAGAAAAGGGGGAACGCGTAGTAGTAAAAATGGCTCAGCTGTGGTGGTGTAATGCTCGCCGCCATTGGACTATGGAGCAGTGGAAAAGCGTTCTCTGGAGTGACGTATCACGCTTCACCATCTGGTAGTCCGACAAACAAATCTGGATTTGCGGATGCCATGAGAACGCTACCTGCCCCAATGCATAGTCCCAACTGTAAAGTTTGGCGGAGGAGGAATAATGATATGGGGCTGTTTCATGGTTTGAACAAGGCGTAGTTCAAGTGAACAACGTAGTTCAAGTGAAGGGAAATCTTAATGCTACGGCATACAATGACATTATAGACTATTCTGTGCTTCCAATTTTGTGGAAACAGTTTGGGGAAGGCCCTTTCCTGTTTCAGCATGGCAATGCCCCCATGCACAAAGCGAGGTCCATACAAAAATGGTTTGTCAATCAATGCGGAAGAACTTGAGTCCTGACCTCAACCCCATCGAACACCTTTTGGGATGATTTGGAACTGCGAGCCAGGCCTAATCGCCCAACATCAGTGCCCAACCACACTAATGCTCTTGTGGCTGAATGGAAGCAAGTCCCCGCAGCAATGTTCCAACTTCTAGTGGAATGCTTTCCCTGAGGAGGCTGTTATAGCAGCAAATGGGGGACCAACTCCAAATGAATGCCCACGATTTTGGAATGAGATGTTCGATGAGCAGGTTTCCACTTAATTGTGGTAATGTAGTGTAGATCAGGGATTCTGAGGTTGTTGTACTGGCTAGAATAGAGTGGAGAGCAAGTGTTGACAAAAATGAATATGTAAACCCCTCATATCTCTCTCTCTCGCCCTCCCTCCTCTCTCTCCCCCCTCCCCCTCTCTCCTCTGTCCATTTCCTCCAGCGTCAATTATGCATTTTTCTCTCCTTGCTGACTTATGGCTGCTTCTTGCCGTGACCTTTTGTCTGGCTCTAACAATAGCATGAAGAATAGCTGATAGCCTGGCTGATGTGTTCACTCTCCAGTTTTGGGTTTGGGTGAAATTACTTTCATGTGAAATTACTTTACCCATCTATCCAAATTCTCCCTGTGAAAGCACAAATAGGGCTCGGTATCTGTCGGCCGAGTATTCAAGAGTCCTCATTACATTGCAGAGGTGTGTGTGTGTGTGTGACATCAAATCAAATCACATTTTATTTGTTACATGTGCCGAATACAACAGGTATTAGACCTTACAGTGAAATGCTTACTTACAAGCCCTTAACCAAAAATTAAGTTTTAAGAAAAATCCCAAAACTTAAAGTAAAAAAAGTAACAAATAATTAAAGAACAGCAGTAAAATAACAATAGTGAGACTATATACAGGGGGTACCGGTACAGAGTCAATTAGTGGGGGCACCGGTTAGTCGAGGTAATTGAGGTAATATGTACATGTAGGTAGAGTTATTAAAGTGACTATGCATAGATAATAAACAGAGAGTAGCAGCAGCATAAAGGAGGGGGGGGGGGATAACAATGCAAATAGTTTGGATAGCCATTTGATTATTTGTTCAGGAGTCTTATGGCCTGGGGGTAGAAGCTGTTTGGAAGCCTCTTGGACCTAGACTTGGCGCTCCGGTACCGCTTGCTGTGCGGTAGCAGAGAGAACAGTCTATGACTAGGGTGGCTGGAGTCAATTTTTAAGGCCTTCTTCTGACACCGCGTGGTATAGAGGTCCTGGATGGCAGGGAGCTTGGCCCCAGTGATGTACTGGGCCGAACACTACCCTCTGTAGTGCCTTATGGTCGTAGGCCGAGCAGGTGCCATACCAGGCAGCGATGTAACCATGCTCTCGATGGTGCAGCTGTTTAACCTTTTGAGGATCTGAGGACCCATGACAAATATTTTCAGTCTCCTGAGGGGGAAAAGGTTTTGGACCATGTTAGTTTGTTGGTGATGTTAACACCAAGGAACTTGAAGCTCTCAAACTGCTCCACTACAGCATCGTCGATGAGAATGGGGGCGTGCTCAGTCCTACTTTTCCAGTAGTAAACAATCATCTCCTTTGTCTTGATCACGTTGAGGGAGAGGTTTTTGTCCTGGCACCACACGGCCAGGTCTCTGAGACATGCGTTCGTGTGTGTGTGCATGTGTGTATGCTTGTGTGTGTGTGTGTGTGTGTGTGTGTGTGTGTGTGTGTGTGTGTGTGTGTGTGTGTGTGTGTGTGCATGTGTGTATGCTCGTGTGTGTGTGTGTGTGTGTGTGTGTGTGTGTGTGTGTGTGTGTGTGTGTGTGTGTGTGTGTGTGTGTGTGTGTGTGTGTGCATGTGTGTATGTGTGTGTGTGTGTGTGTGTGTGTGTGTGTGTGTGTGTGTGTGTGTGTGTGTGTGTGTGTTGCCATGGTCTGGAAGAGTAGGAGTAATGTTCTATCTATCTCCAGACAGGAACAGATTACATCAGAGATCTCAGAGGTTTTGGAAGAAACCTCTCCTTTAACCAAACTCTACATTCCTTATCAGATCCCCACTATAAGAGGCCTTGACGCTACCGAATGGAGGATGCAGACACAGTGAGTGTGTATGTGCATGTTTGCTGGGTTATTACCTGGATAAGGAGGACATCAGAGAATGTCCTCCTCACCAAAGACCCTTTAGATCAATTCATGAACAATAAAATTTACATTTACATTTCACATTTTTGTCATTTAGCAGACGCTCTTATCCAGAGTGATTAAACTTAGTGCATTCATCTAAAGATAGCTAGGAGGGACAACCACTTATCAGTCATAGTCAGTACCATGATATACCATGATTTAACAAGGGATGATAAATATGCTCTTGAAAGACAACCCCATCCTGTATAACTGTTGTTACAAGCTGAACCTAGTGCCATAGCTGTCTGTTGGTGTCTCTTAGTCTGTACCAGTGTTGTCCCTTTACCCTCATAACTTCACTTTCCAAAGTCAAATCAAACCATTGACACACCAATCTACATGCTAATCCTATTGAAATGGTGAAACTGGAGCCATTAAAATGTGTGTTTACATGATGACTGACATCAAGCGTGTGTGTTCTGTTAATAGAGTTTATTACAGGATTATGTTGATGAGTGTTTGCAGATGATAGACGTAAATTGCAAATTGCTGGCACAAAGGATTTGTATTTGTGTGTGTGTGTGTGTGTGTTACTGCTATGTGTCATGTTGACGAGGGTGTCAACGTAAATCGCAGGAGCAGACAGGAGGGCCCATCAACTTGTCAAAGAAACAGCGTCACTCAAACCTCCCACCAACAATTAAGTGTCGGTGACATGCTGGTAATACCTTCAGACAGGCCAGGCCTCACAGCGCTGGTTAATTCATCTCTCCAAATCAAATTGACGATAATTTCACTAGCATGGCAAAGGGATTTGGGCCCTCAAACAGCGTGGCAGCAAAATATCAGAGGGGGAGTAGAGAGAGGATCAGTGTTTCACAACAATCAACCAGGCCTTTTCTAATGCTCCCAGCCAGTCAGAGAGTAGAGAGAGATCGGGGAGAGAGAAGGACTGGAATAGTGGGGAAGGGAGAGAGAGAGAGTTAGAGGGATGGCTATTAATAGGAAGTGGCTAGAGAGACAGAGAGAGAATTACTTGACACATTAGAAAGAATTAACAAAAAATCTGAGCAAACTAGAATGATATTTGGCCCGAAACAGAGAGTACACAGTGGTAGAATACTTGACCCCTGTGACTGACCTAAACTTAAGGAAAACTTTGACTATGTACAGAATCAGTGAGCATAGCCTTGCTATTGAGAAAGGCCGCCGTATGCAGATGGCTCTCAAGAGAAGACAGGCTACATGCACACTGCCCACAAAAGGAGGTGGAAACTAAGATGCACTTCCTAACCTCCTGACAAATGTATGACCATATTAGAGACACACGTTTTCCTCAGATTACACAGATCCACAAAGATTTAGAAAACAAACCCAATTTTGATAAACTCTCATATCTACTGGGTGAAGTACCACAGTGTGCAAGCAAAGCAACAAAATGTGACCTTTTGCCACAATAAAAGGGCAACCAGTGAAGAACAAACAACATTGTAAATACAACCCATATTTGTTTTTTACCCTTTTATACCTTAACTATTTGCACATTATTACAACACTGTATATACACATAACATGACATTTGAACTGTCTTTATTCTTTTGGAACTTCTGAGAGTGTAATGTTTACTGTAAATATTTTATGTTTATTTCACTTTTGTTTATTATCTACTTCTCTTGCTTTGGCAATGTTAACATATGTTTCGCATGCCAATAAAGCCCTTTAATTGAACTTCAATTGCATTGAATTGAGAGAAAGAGAAAGAGAAATGTAAATATAAGTCCTGAAGTATACACTGAGTGATCAAAACATTAGGAACACCTTCCTAATACTGAGTTGCACACCCCTTTGCCTTCAGAACAGAATCAATTCGTCAGGGCATGGATCACACGGTGTCAAAGTGAGAGTAAAATAGATATAGAGAATAGAGAATACAGCAGAGTGAGTACAACAGAGAGAGTACTGCAGTGATAATACGACCGAGAGAGTATGACAGAGTGAGTACAGCAGAGTGAGTACAGCAGAGAGAATACGACAGAGAGAATACGACAGAGAGAGTACAGCAGAGTGAGTACAGCAGAGAGAGTACAACAGAGAGAGTACAGCAGAGTGAGTAGAGCAGAGTGAGTACAACAGAGTGAGTACAGCAGAGAGAGTACGACAGAGAGAATACGACAGAGAGAGTACAGCAGAGTGAGTACAGCAGAGATAGTACAACAGAGAGAGTACAGCAGAGTGAGTACAGCAGAGTGAGTACAGCAGAGAGAGTACAAAAGAGAGAGTACAACAGAGTGAGTACAGTAGAGTGAGTAAAGCAGAGAGAGTACAGCAGAGAGAGTACAGCAGAGAGATTACAACAGACAGAATACGACAGAGAGAGTACAACAGAGTCAGTACAGCAGAGTGAGTACAACAGAGAGAGTAAAACAGAGAGAGTACAGCAGAGTGAGTACAGCAGAGAGTGTACAACAGAGAGAGTACAGCAGAGTGAGTACAGCGGAGTGAGTACAGCGGAGTGAGTATGGCAGAGAGAGTACAGCAGAGGGAGTACAACAGAGTGAGTACGGCAGAGAGAGTACAACAGAGAGAATACAGCAGAGAGAACACAGCAGAGTGAGTACGAAAGAGAGAGTACAACAGAGTGAGTACAGTAGAGTGAGTACAGTAGAGTGAGTACAGCAGAGAAGAGTACAGCAGAGTGAGTACAACAGAGAGAGTACTACAGAGAGAGTACAACAGAGTGAGTACAGCAGAGAGAGTACAGCAGAGAGAGTACAACAGAGTGAGTACAGCAGAGAGAGTACAGCAGAGTGAGTACAACAGAGAGAGTACTACAGAGAGAGTACAGCAGAGTGAGTACAGCAGAGAGTGTACAGCAGAGAGAACAGCAGAGTGAGTACAGCAGAGAGAGTACAGCAGAGAGAATACAACAGATAGAATACAGCAGAGAGAGTACAACAGAGAGAGTACAGCAGAGAGAGTACAGCAGAGAGAGTACAACAGAGAGAGTACAACAGAGTGAGTACAGCGGAGTGAGTACGGCAGAGAGAGTACAACAGAGAGAGTACAGCAGAGTGAGTACAACAGAGTGAGTACGGCAGAGAGAGTACAACATAGAGAATACAGCAGAGAGAATACAGCAGAGAGAGTACAACAGAGGGAGTACAACAGAGTGAGTGCGGCAGAGAGATTACAGCAGAGTGAATACAGCAGAGTGAGTACAGCAGAGAGAGTACAGCAGAGAGAGTACAGCAGAGATAGTACAACAGAGAGAGTACAGCAGAGAGAGTACGACAGAGAGAATATGACAGAGAGAGTACAGCAGAGTGAGTACAGCAGAGATAGTACAACAGAGAGAGTACAGCAGAGTTAGTACAGCAGAGTGAGTACAGCAGAGTGAGTACAGCAGAGTGAGTACGAAAGAGAGAGTACAACAGAGTGAGTACAGTAGAGTGAGTACAGCAGAGAGAGTACAGAGAGAGTACAGCAGAGAGAGTACAGCAGAGAGATTACAACAGACAGAATACGACAGAGAGAGTACAACAGAGAGTGAGTACAGCAGAGTGAGTACAGCAGCAGAGAGTGTACAACAGAGAGAGTACAGCAGAGTGAGTACAGAGTGAGTACAGGAGAGTACAGCAGAGTGAGTACAACAGAGAGAGTACTACAGAGAGAGTACAGCAGAGTGAGTACAGCAGAGAGTGTACAGAGAGAGTACTACAGAGAGAGTACAACAGAGTGAGTACAGCAGAGAGAGTACAGCAGAGAGAGTACAACAGAGTGAGTACAGCAGAGAGAGTACAGCAGAGTGAGTACAACAGAGAGAACAGAGAGAGTACAGCAGAGTGAGTACAGCAGAGAGTACAGCAGAGAGAACAGCAGTACAACAGAGAGAATACAGCAGAGTGAGTACAGCAGAGTGAGTACAGCGGAGTGAGTACGGCAGAGAGAGTACAGCAGAGGGAGTACAACAGACTGAGTACGGCAGAGAGAGTACAACAGAGAGAATACAGCAGAGAGAACACAGCAGAGTGAGTACGAAAGAGAGAGTACAACAGAGTGAGTACAGTAGAGTGAGTACAGCAGAGAAGAGTACAGCAGAGTGAGTACAGCAGAGTGAGTACGACATAATGACTACCACAGAGTGAGTACGACAGAGAGCCTACGACAAAGAGAGTACAGCAGAGTGAATACAGCAGAGTGAGTACAGCAGAGAGAGTACAGCAGAGAGAGTACAACAGAGAGAGTACAACAGAGTGAGTACAGCAGAGTGAGTACAGCAGAGAGAGTACAACAGAGAGAGTACAGCAGAGTGAGTAGAGCAGAGTGAGTACAAAAGAGTGAGTACAGCAGAGAGAGTACGACAGAGAGAATATGACAGAGAGAGTACAGCAGAGTGAGTACAGCAGAGATAGTACAACAGAGAGAGTACAGCAGAGTGAGTACAGCAGAGTGAGTACAGCAGAGAGAGTACAAAAGAGAGAGTACAACAGAGTGAGTACAGTAGAGTGAGTACAGCAGAGAGAGTACAGCAGAGAGAGTACAGCAGAGAGATTACAACAGACAGAATACGACAGAGAGAGTACAACAGAGTGAGTACAGCAGAGAGAGTACAGCAGAGAGAGTACAACAGAGAGAGTACAACAGAGTGAGTACAGCAGAGTGAGTACAGCAGAGAGAGTACAACAGAGAGAGTACAGCAGAGTGAGTAGAGCAGAGTGAGTACAACAGAGTGAGTACAGCAGAGAGAGTATGACAGAGAGAGTACAGCAGAGTGAGTACAGCAGAGATAGTACAACAGAGAGAGTACAGCAGAGTGAGTACAGCAGAGTGAGTACAGCAGAGTGAGTACAGAGTGAGTACAGAGAGTAGTACAACAGAGAGAGTACAGCAGAGTGAGTACAACAGAGTGAGTACAGCAGAGTGAGTACTGCAGAGAGAGTACAGGAGAGTGAGTACAACAGAGAGAGTACAACAGTACAGCAGAGTGAGTACAGCAGAGAGTGTACAACAGAGAGAATACAGCAGAGTGAGTACAGCAGAGTGAGTACAGCGGAGTGAGTACGGCAGAGAGAGTACAGCAGAGGGAGTACAACAGACTGAGTACGGCAGAGAGAGTACAACAGAGAGAATACAGCAGAGAGAACACAGCAGAGTGAGTACGAAAGAGAGAGTACAACAGAGTGAGTACAGTAGAGTGAGTACAGCAGAGAAGAGTACAGCAGAGTGAGTACAGCAGAGTGAGTACGACATAATGACTACCACAGAGTGAGTACGACAGAGAGCCTACGACAAAGAGAGTACAGCAGAGTGAATACAGCAGAGTGAGTACAGCAGAGTGAATACAGCAGAGTGAGTACAGCAGAGAGAGTATTACAGAGAGAATATGACAGAGAGAGTACAGCAGAGTGAATACAGCAGAGAGAATACAGCACAGCAGAGTGAATACAGCAGAGTGAGTACAGCAGAGAGAGTACATCAGAGAGAATACAGCAGAGTGAATACAGCAGAGTGAGTACAGCAGAGAGAGTACAGCAGAGAGAGTACAACAGAGAGAGTACAACAGAGTGAGTACAGCAGAGAGAGTACAGCAGAGAGAGAGTACAACAGAGAGAGTACAACAGAGTGAGTACAGCAGATTGAGAACGGCAGAGTGAGTATTACAGAGAGAGTACGACAGAGAGCCTACGAATCAAAGAGAGTACAGCAGAGAGAGTATTACAGAGAGAATTTGACAGAGAGTACAGCAGAGTGAGTACAGCAGAGTGACTACAGCAGAGAGAGTACAGCAGAGTGAGTACAGCAGAGAGAGTACAGCAGAGAGAGTATTACAGAGTGAATACGACAGAGAGAGTACAACAGAGTACGGCAGAATGAGTACGACAGAATGACTACCACAGAGTGAGTACGGCAGAGAGCCTACGACAGCGACTACGACAGAGAGAGTACAACAGAGTACGGCAGAATGAGTACGACAGAATGACTACCACAGAGCGAGTATGGCAGAGAGCCTACGACAGAGAGCCTACGACAGAGAGCCTACGACAGAGAGACTACGACAGAGAGAGTAATATAACATAAAATACAGGTAAACATAGTGAAAAATGAAATATTTGACATTATGTTAATACGCATACTCATAAACCGAGGCAAAGCTGCCTGAACGTCTTTGATGTTCCCTTGATAAGTGCCATCTAGCCTACAGCTATCATTAATACTTAAAACCTGTCAAATCAAATCAATCCGTTCTGCTCTTGATGAAGACTGAAAATAACTGCCAGTGCAGAAGATCACCAGGGTCACTGTTTCCATGAAAATAGAAAAGTACGGTACAGGCCTATATTCCACTACACCCAGAGAAGGGTGCACAGATTACGGTGAAGAAGCATAATTGTAGCCTTGCTAGTTAGAAAACAATAGTAGTTTTGATGAAGCTGGGGTGGAAGGGTAGCCTAGTGGTTAGAGTGTTGGCCTAGTAACCAAAAGGTTGCAATTTCAAATCCCAGAGATGACAAGGTACAAATCTGTCATTCTGCCCCTGAACAGGCAGTTAACCCACCGTTCCTAGGCTGTCATTGAAAATAAGAATTTGTTCTTAACTGACTTGCGTAGTCAAACAAAGGTAAAAAAAACGCAAGTGTCTAGTCATAGATCAGGTAAAATCAATGGGCCTTTTTATAAACCGGGTAGTTTGGCTACTGGATGCTGATTGGCTAAAACAGTATTCATCCATGTGTATGTGAGACCGTGTACCATGACTATGACGTTTAGCCTTTTCACCTTGATAAAATGGCTACATCAACAATAGCTCGCCATGCCCATGTAGAAAATAAGCTTTGAGATGAATTTGAAGGAAACCTTAACGAAAAGAACACCATGAAACAAACAAAGTGGGCACTTACATACTTCACTAATTGGTGTGCCGAAAAAGGAATACATTGTGAGTTTGGGAATACAACAAAACGGAGCAGAACGACATCCTGAAACTGAAAATGACATGCAGCTCTTCAAACATTCCAAGGCTCTGGACACTGAAACACCTCAAGGTTTGGTGAACAATGTGTGGTTTGATGATTTTGGGCGAAGGGGGAAGGAGGGAAACCGTCTGCTGAAACTAATTTAAAAAAAATTCAGATGAGAACGGCTAACAGGATGTGACGTTCTCGTTCAACAAACCGACAAAAAAAACATTATTGCTCAAATAAATCGGTCTTTCTATTGAGTCCCTTAAGTGTTGGAACTCTATGTGGTTCCTATCAATCATATTTAGAAAATCCTAGAATGAAGCCAACTTTTCTCCTCAAACTGAATCCACATAGAGGCACTTCTCTACTTATCTGAAGTTCTTTAGAAATTATGACTCTGAGGCAACCAATCTCTGCCAAGCGACCTGGAGAGAGGAGATACAATCCCTGTCTCACTGAATATAAAATGCAATACAATACTGAAGCAAATAAATGTGTATCTGCTCTAGAGGAAACACCAAAATAAAGGAATCATGTGACAAAATGAGGGACACAAAGTACACTATATACAGTTGAAGTCGGAAGTTTACATACACTTAGATTGGAGTCATTAAAACTTGTTTTTCAACCACTCCACAAATGTGTTGTTAACAAACTATAGGTTTGGCAAGTCGGTTAGCAAGTCGGTTAGGACATATACTTTGGGCATGACAAAAGTCATTTTTCAGATGTTTACATACACTAAGTTGACTGTGCTTTTAAACCGCTTGGAAAATTCCAGAAAATTATGTCATGGCTTTAGAAGCTTCTGAGTCAATTGAGTCAATTGGAGGTATACCTGTGGATGTATTTCAAGGCCTTTATTCAAACTCAGTGCCTCTTTGCTTGACATCACAGGAAAATCAAAAGAAATCAGCCAAGACTTCAGTAAAAATATTGTAGACCTCCACAAGTCTGGTTCATCCTTGGGAGCAATTTCCAAATGCCTGAAGCTACCACATTCATCTGTACAAACAAGAGTACGCAAGTATAAACACCATGGGACCATGCAGCCGTCACACCGTTCAGGAAAGAGACGCATTCTGTCTCCTAGAGATGAACGTACTTTGGTGCGAAAAGTGCAAATCAATCCCAGAAAAACAGCAAAGGACCTTGTGAAGAGGCTGGAGGAAACAGGTACAAAAGTATCTATAGTAAAACGAGTCCTATATCGGCATAACCTGAAAGGCCTCTCAGCAAGGAAGAAGCCACTGCTCCAAAATCGCCAGAAAACAGCTAGACTATGGTTTGCAACTGCACATGGGGACAAAGATCGTACTTTTTGGGGAAATGTCCTCTGGTCTGATG
Source organism: Oncorhynchus clarkii lewisi (assembly GCF_045791955.1). NCBI lineage: Eukaryota > Metazoa > Chordata > Actinopteri > Salmoniformes > Salmonidae > Oncorhynchus > Oncorhynchus clarkii. The sequence continues at coordinate 54,047,767 of NC_092164.1, forward strand.
AAACAAAACTATAATTTATAAATTATGACAATTGTTATGTTTGGATGAAAAAGGGAGAGTCTTCCATGCCGCCAAACACCATCCCAACCTTGAAGCACGGGGGTGGCAGCATCATGTTGTGGGTGTGCTTTGCTGCAGGAGGGACTGATAGATGGCATCATGAGGCAGGAAAATGATGTGGATATATTGAAGCAACATGTCAAGACATCAGTCAGGAAGTTAAAGCTGGGTCGCAAATGGGTCTTCCAAACTGACAATGACCCCAAAGCATACTTCCAAAGTTGTGGCAAAAGGGCTTAAGGACAACAAAGTCAAGGTATTGGATTGGCCAACATAAAGCCCTGACCTTAATCCCATAGAACATTTGTGGGCAGAACTGAAAAAGCATGTGCGAGCAAGGAGGCCTACAAACCTGACTCAGTTACACCAGCCAGGAGGAATGGGCCAGAATTCACCCAACTTATTGTGGGAAGCTTGTGGAAGGCTTCCTGACACATTTGACCCAAGTCAATAAATGTAAAGGTGATGCTACCAAATACTAATTGAGTGTATGTAAACTTCTGACCCACTGGGAATGTGATGAAAGAAATAAAAGCTGAAATAAATCCTTCTCTCTACTATTATTTTGACATTTCACATTCTTAAAATAAAGTGGTGATCCTACCTTAAATTGGTTTAAATGTCAGGAATTGTGAAAACTGAGTTTAAATGTATTTGGCTAAGGTGTATGTAAACTTCTGACTTCAACTGTATATGCAAGTATGTGGACACCCCTTCAAATGTGTGGATTCGGCTATTTCAGCCACACCCGTTGCTGACAGGCGTATACAATTGAGCACACAGCTATGCAATCACTGTAGACAAACATTGGCAGTTGAATGGCCTTACTTAAGTGCTCAATGAGTTTAATATTACACATTGTATACATCACAGAAGACTGAAATGTAACAAAACTGCTTGACATAGAAACACCGGATTTTCAGCGTTCATTTTTTTAAGACTGTTTATTAATTATGAAATTGTGAAAAATATGAAAAACATTCCACCCATGAGAACACTAGGTCATTTGACTGCTGTAAATGTGTCAAGCCTACTCCAGCTCCCCCTCTCCAGCGCTCAAAGTTGCCGGTCTTCTAACTACCGGCCATGGCAACCATCATTACGCACACCTGCTCCCCATCATTACGCACACCATGACTTCATCATCACCTTGATTACCTTCCCTTTATTTAGCCCTCAGTAGCCTCAGTTGTCAGGAAGTATTGGTTTGTTTTTTTATTTGCGGTCTGTTCGCTTATCTTCATTAAATTTACCTTCTGCACTTGGTTCCTGACTCCCAGCCTACAAGTAACAAAAGAGCTAGAGCTCTTGAGCTGTGGGCAAGTTACCACAAAGGGGAAGAAAATAGACTATTGGCTACTTGACACTTTTAGTGCTTGAGGTAGACATAGTCTTGTCCATTGTATTGAGAGAAGATGGTTTCTAGAATTGTACTTAAGTTGTTTTAACCATTCATTGGATTGCGTATACTGTATCGTGGTAGAAAGAAAACACAGAAAGACAGCCTAATGCCATGCCCCACAGACTCTGGTAGGCTGAACCCGATAAGAATGACTGCTCTAACTGATCTAACACACACACACATGCACACACAGAGAGATACACACATGCTCACAGGCTCCACACACGCACACACGCACACAAACACACACACAAACGCCCTGAGACAACGTATCATCAAAGTGACATTGAGAGGCAGCTGAGTGGGAAGAAGGCGGGATGATTTTATAAACTGAATAAATATATGGTGGAAAGCCCTGGGATATATAAATCCTATTCATGTGTTGGTAAACAGCCAGGCAAACATACACAAACATACTGAACACACATACAATCACACACGTGCATTTGGAGTGTGCATTTGGTATACCAATACCGAACACACTTTCAGACTTGAACACACATGCAGTTCTTTACATGCAGTTATCAGTTCCCTAAACAGGTGTTTAATTCACAGAAAAATACAGTACACACACACACAGCTCTTTATATAGGCTTTCAACGTGATACATGGCAATGTTATGTCAGGGTTGGCGAGGTTCTGGCTTTGAAATCTGTATAAAAGACACACTGGGGCACCGAGAGGAGAAGGTGGGGGTACAGAAGAAAGGATAAGGGGGATGAGAAAAAAATGAATGCAGGAACAACATCCAGTGGTGTGAAGTGTTTAAGTAAAAACTCTGTAAAGTACTACTTAAGCCCTTTTTTGTGGTATCTTTACATTACCACAAATATGACTACTTTTACTTCGCTACATTCCTTAATTAAGAAAATATTGTACTTTTTACTCCATATCTTTTCCTTGACACCCAAAATAACTCGTTACATTTTGTATGCTTGGCAGGAGAGTAGTCCAAATGGTCCAATTCACGCACTTATCAAGAGAACATCCCTGGTCACCCCTACAGTCTCTGTTCTGGCGGACTCACTGAACACACATGCTTCGTTTGTAAATGATGCTGAAGTGTCCCACAAAATGCGGTGGAAACTGAGCTGCACTTCCTAACCTACTGTCACGGCCGTTGGAAAAAGAGGACCAAGGTGCAGCGTAGTGAGCGTACATACTTTTAATAGTAAATGTCGCAGACAAAACAATACAGAAACAAAACATGAAGCTTAAGGCTAAGTGCCATCAAACAAAGTTAACTTCCCATAAACACAGGTGGAAAAAAGGGTACCTAAGTATGGTTCCCAATCAGAGACAACAATAGACAGCTGTCCCTGACTGAAGACCATACCTGGCCAAAACATAAAAATAGAAAATCATAGAAACACAAAACATAGAATGCCCACCCCAACTCACGCCCTGACCAAACCAAAATATAGACATAAAAAGGATCTCTAAGGTCAGGGTGTAACACCTACTGCCAAATGTATGACCATATTAGAGGGACATGTTTCCCTCAGATTTCACAGATCCACAAAGATTTCGAACACAAACCCAATTTTGATAAACTCCTATATCTACTGGGTGAAATACCACAGTGTGCCATCAAAGCAGCTATATTTGTGACCTGTTGCCACAAGAAAAGGGCAACCAGTGAAGAACAAATACCATTGTAAATACAACCCATATTTATGTTTATTTTTCCTTTTGTACTTTAAGTATTTGCTCATTATTACAACACTGTATATAGACATAACATGACATTTGAAATGTCTTTATTCTTTTGGAACTTCTGTGAGTGTGATGTTTACTGTTCGTTTTTATTGTTTATTTCACTTTTGTTTATTATCTACTTCTCTTGCTTTGGCAATGTTAACATACAGTATGTTTCCCATGCCAATAAAGCCCTTGAATTGAAAATTGAATTGAATTGAATTGAATTGAGAGAGGGAGAGAGAGAGAGAGAGAGAGAGAGAGAGAGAGAGAGAGAGAGAGAGAGAGAGAGAGAGAGAAAGAGAAAGAGAAAGAGAAAGAGAAAGAGGGAGAAATGTAAATATAAGTCCTAAAGTATATACTGAGTGAACAAAACATTATGAACACCTTCCTAATATTGAGTTGCACACCCCTTTGCCTTCAGAACAGACTACATTTATCAGGGCATGGACTACTAGGTGTCAAAAGCGACAGTATGCCAGAGAAAGTACAACAGAGAGAGAGTACTACAGAGAGGGGTACGACACTACTGAGAGAGTACTATAAAGTGAGTACTACAGAGAGAGTACTACAGAGAGAGTACTACAGAGAGAGTACTACATGAACGCAGGAATAACCTCCAGTGGTGTAAAAATAATTTAAAGTACTACTTAAGTCATTTTTTGGGGTATCTGTACTTTACATTAGCATTTATATTTTTGACTGCTTTTACTTTTACTTCACTATACTCCTTAATAGGGCTGAGATCCCGCTAACAGGATCGATATAACAACAGCCAGTGAAAGTGCAGGGTGCCAAATTCAAAACAACAGAAATCCCATAATTAAAATTCCTCAAACATAGAAGTATTTCACACCATTTTAAAGATACACTTCTTGTTAATCCCACCACAGTGTCCGAGTTCAAATAGGCTTTACGGCGAAAGCACCACAAACGATTATGTTAGGTCAGAGCCAAGTCACAGAAAAACACAGCCATTTTTCCAGCCAAAGAGAGGAGTCACAAAAATCAGAAATAGAGATCAAATTAATCACTAAACTTTGATGATCTTCATCAGGTGACACTCATAGGACTTCATGTTACACAAGACATGTATGTTTTGTTCGATAAAGTTCATATTTATATAAAACAAATCTCAGTATACATTGGCGCGTTATGTTCAGTAGTTCCAAAAACATCCGGTGATTTTGCAGAGAGCCACATCAATTTACTAAAATACTCATAATAAATGTTGATGAAAATACAAGTGTTATGCATGGAACTTTAGACACACTTCTCCTTAATGCAACCGCTGTGTAAGATTTCAAAAAAGCTTTACGGAAAAAGCAAACCATGCAATAATCTGAGTACGGCGCTCAGAGACCAAACAAGCCAAAAATATATCCGTCATATTGTGCAGTCAATAGAAGTCAGAAATAACATTATAAATATTCACTTTGCTTTGATGATCTTCATCAGAATGCACTCCCAGGAATCCCAGTTCCACAATAAATGTTTTGTTCGATAATGTCCATCATATATGTCCAAATAGCTACTTTTGTTAACGCATTTTGTTAGCGCATTCACTAGGAGCAGACAAAATTTCAAAAAGTTCTGTTACAGTCCGTAGAAACATGTCAAATGATGTATAGAATCAATCTTTAGGATGTTTTTAACATACATCTTCAATAACGTTCCACCTGGAGAATTCCTTTGTCTTCCAAAATGCAGTGGAACGCGAGCTAACTCTCACGTGAACGAGCGTCACGAGCTTGTGGCACTCTGCCAGACCACTGACTCAAAGAGCCCTTATGAGCCCCTCCTTTACAGTAGAAGCCTCAAACAAGGTCCTGAAGACTTTGACATCTAGTGGAAGCCTTAGGAAGTGCAACATGACCAAGATCCCACTGTATCTTCAATACCACTTCCTGGTTGGATTTTTTTCTCAGGTTTTTGCCTGCCATATGAGTTCAGTTATTCTCACAGACATCATTCAAACAGTTTTAGAAACTTCAGAGGTTTTTTCCATCCAAATAGACTAATAATATGCATATATTAGCATCTGGGACTGAGTAGCAGGCAGTTACCTCTGGGCACCTTATTCATCCAAGCTACTCAATACTGACCCCAGCCATAAGAAGTTAAGAAAATATTGATCTGATCTGATGGAATCAATAAACACACATGCTTCGTTTGTAAATTATGTCTGAGTGTTTGAGTGTCCCTGGCTTTCGGTAAATAAAAAAAACAAGAAAATGGTGCCTTCTGGTTTGATTATTATAAGGAATTTTTAATGATTTATACTTTTACTTTTGATAATTAAGTATATTTTAAACCCAATACGTTTAGACTTTTACTTGAGTAGAATTTTACTGGGTGACTTACTTTTACTTGAGTCATTTTCTATTATCGTATCTTTTACTTTTACTCAAGTATGACAGTTGATAACCTCTGATACCAACCTGATAGGCAGAAATGCAAACTTCTGTGTGTTCAGAACAGCACTTTGTGATGGAGAAGTCTTTCTCCAGATGCTCAACTCTGAATACACAAAGAATTAACTCAGTTGAGGTAACTTTCCACAAAGTTTAGCAGGAAATCCCAAAATCCTCCAACCAGGATTTGTTGAAATCATTTACATTTTGTGAAAGTTACCACAACTCCAGTATAATAGTAATCCGTTCTTCTGTTGTGTAGATGTGTTAACTGAGACAGGAGAGATAGGATAATACATTTCATGGGGGTCAGTAACCTTGACACAGCCGAGAAAAAGTAGTAAGATAGTATGACAAGACGACGGGGAATATGGAGGGAGATAACTCTTGTGTAGTCTTGAAGTTCTGTATACTCCCCTTGTCCTAAGGGTCGAAAATGACCCGCCTTCACTAAACCCCTAAAATAAAGCAGCTTAATTTAACTTTAAACCCCAAATCTATTTTGTATGAAGAAAACAACCTGTCATTCATCACAAACTTCGTGAATATCTGGGTTTTCCCTCTTTACAATGCTAAAAGACTGCATTTAATCAGTGGACACCACTCATTTTTAAAACACCACAGCCGTCATAATTGTTATCTTTACTAAAGTAGAGGTTTATTATTATTATTATTGCGAAAGGTACTGCATAGGTGTAAACATAATTTTCTTAGCAAGAGATAGCACTTGTATAGCCTAAGAAAATAGCACAAATGTGCAGAAAGTTGTTCTGAATGCATTTTTTAAGGGAAACAATAACAGTCTTGAACTTTTTTGGCAACATAGTGACACATTCTTATATACTGAACAATGAGGATTTCAACTACAAAATACTAGTCTTCTCCCATTTTTTTAAACCATTGCCCCCACTCACAAGGTGTATAAACAACAACAATAAATGTGAACAAAATAAGATAATAGATACAAAACAAAAACGTGAGGAACGTAAATCAATCAACTCTAATTAGCACATGTAGGATAGTATGCAAGTGTCTGTGCATGGACTTTACAGATGTATTTCTCACATGTGCAGCACATAGTATTTGTTACAGTCCTTCTATGGGGGACATAGTTGGCATCTCCTCCTCTTGCCTGCCCAAGCTGCAGCATCAGGTGGATCAGGACAAGATTCAGCCCCCTGAACAGCTTTCACAAGCGCTGCAGAGACTGCTGTGCAGGGGAGGTGCTCCCTTCTTTGAATGTGAGGGGTTACAAGGGCCTTTCCCAGCTGCTCCAGGAACACCCTTCTCTTGTTCTGCTTATCAGGAATCCAGGTAGGGTTGATCTTGTTCCATATCACAAAGGCATTGTATGAGGACACATCAATGGTGTTATGGACGATGACCAGGGGCCAGCAGGCAGTCATCCTCCTGCAGCTGTAAGTTCCAATCACCTTGTCCAGGTTGTCCACGCCTCCTTTGTTGTGGCTGTAGTCTAGGATGATAGCTGGCTTCCTGTCCTCATGATCACTGATCTCAGCTGTTTTGTGCAGTGTGCTCAGGAGGACCACATTCTTGTTCCTCTTTGGGAGGTAAGAAACTAGAGTGGTGCTGGGGGTGAAGGCAAACTTTGATGAGAAGGCCTCTTTCCCCCTTGTTGCGAGGAGTGCAGGGGGGAGCTCAGGCTTGTTCTTTCTAGCTGTGGCAACCATTGTGATCTTCCTCTTCATGAGCTGCTGGCTGAGTTCAATCATTAGCACACAGTCTCAATTTCTCATTGTGTGTGTGTGTGTGTGTGTGCGTGTGCGTGTGCGTGTGTGTGTGCGTGTGCGTGTGTGCGTGTGTGCGTGTGTGCGTGTGTGCGTGTGTGTGTGTGTGTGTGTGTGTGTGTGCATTTTGTGGTGTGTATAACTGCCGGGTCAAAAATGACCATAAGACAATCTTTGTACCCTGGTGGTGTACAGCTTTCATGGAAATATGAACAAATGCGATGTTTCACTTTTTCTAATGTTGGGGTCACTCTAGGAAAATTCATAACATTTCAAATTGAAAAAATATAATTTGGGGGTTTTCTCTGCTGTTAAACATAGCGGTGGGGTGGTGACCGTATGCCTGTGGTGGTTAACAGTTCAGTCTGACGACAGGGCACCATTTTTCCCTCTCTCACGTCATTCCCTGTGAGTCAAGAAAGCAAGGGCGAGAGGAGGAGAGGAAATTAGTACGAGAGAAGCAGCAAGGCAGATATGCAACCGGGTGCCTGTGCCTCTCTGACGCAAGGAAAAAAGCTTTTAGTGGACTTTTGTGTTTACTGTAGAAACCATTTCATGACATCTCCCTTGAGCAGAGACACACTGACACACACACACGCAAAACACACTCACACACTCTTGACCTATTCTCTGACTGTTCTTAGTTGTACTTAGCTTTTGGGCCATAGGGGATGTTTCAGGTCATCTTGTGTCTGTGTAAGTGGTGCAGTGAGAGCAGGTGGTTGTGCTCACTGAAGGGATAGAGGACTGTAAGTGGTTGCATCCTTAATGACACCCTATTTTCTACATAGCACACTACCCTATGGTCCCTGGTCAAAGTAGTACACCGTAATAGTGTGCCATTTTGGACGCATACGAGCTGAGCAAGTCAGGTAGCTACTGAGCAATACCTCCAGGTGCTGAGCAAGTCAGGTTACTACTGAGCAATACCTCCAGGTGCTGAGCAAGTCAGGTTACTACTGAGCAATACCTCCAGGTGCTGAGCAAGTCAGGTTACTACTGAGCAATACCTCCAGGTGCTGAGCAAGTCAGGTTACTACTGAGCAATACCTCCAGGTGCTGAGCAAGTCAGGTTACTACTGAGCAATACCTCCAGGTGCTGAGCAAGTCAGGTTACTACTGAGCAATAACTCCAGGTGCTGAGCAAGTCAGGTTACTACTGAGCAATACCTCCAGGTCGAACAACTCTAAAACATATTGTCAAAAGTGTATATGGCATGAATTAATATTGTAAAAACCTATGTGGCATGACTTATAACATATTGTAAAAACCTATGGGGCATGACTTATAACATATTGTAAAAACCTATGTGGCATGACTTATAACATATTGTAAGGGAATACCCCCCTGAATTGGACAAAAATGAATGGCAAGATATTGGCATTGGACAAACCATATACACGATGTCCAATACCACCCAAAGCGGCGTTGATTCGTGTAAAGTATATGGCAAATGCCATATGGCAATTGCCAATTGTAACACCTCAAAAATCCAACAGGGGGCGAGTGCGCTCCACCGGGGTTTTTCATATTGGAAATGCCCATAAAAAAGTGCTTTCTGGGCCGTTTTTCGAAATTCTTTCGCTTTTTTTGTCAATTACACATGTGTAAGAACTGTATGAATATACTTTTGTCCAATTTTGATATCAATTTTTTTTTTTTTTTTAATTACATGCGCATAAGGCATATGTTTTGTCCATTTGCAATATGATTTCATAGGAAGTCAAAAGTCAAAAGTCAAAAATGTCAAAATTTGGTAAAAAACTTCACACATCCTTAAAAAAGTGCTTTCTGGACCATTTTTCAAAATTCTTTCAATTTTTATGTCAATTACACATGTATAAGAACTTTATCAACATACTTTAGTCATACTTTATTATCATTTTTTTTTTTTTTAACTTGTGCATAACTTGTGCATATGTTTTCTCCATTTGGAATATGATTTCATAGGAAGTCAAAAGTCAAAAGTCAAAAATGTCAAAATTTTGCCCCTGGAAATGCAAATGCGCTACGCTAAATGCTAAATGTACTCGTTACAACTCAATCTTTGATCAAAATTCACAAGCAGGGTATTGAATTAAAGCTACACTCGTTGTGAACCTAGCCAGCAAGTCAGATTTTTAAAATGCTTTTCGGCGAAAGCATGAGAAGCTATTATCTGATAGCATGCACCCCCCAAAATGCCAGCACGACACGTAAACAACAGATTTTGCGGTAGCCGGCGCTACCCAAAACGCAGAAATAAAATATAAAACATTCATTACCTTTGACGAGCTTCTTTCTTGGCACTCCTATATGCCCCATAAACATCACTATTGGGTCTTTTTTTCGTTTAAATCGGTCCATATATACCCAAAATAGCTTTGTATGGGAGCTGTGTCATTCAGAAAAAATCATCGTTTTTAAACGCTGCGTAATTTTTTTAAATTAAAAAAGTTGACGATAAACTTTCACAAAACACTTCGAAATCCTTTTGTAATCCAACTTTAGGTATTAGTAAACGTTTATAATCTATCAAAATGATTACAGGGCGATGTCTTTTCAATAGGTCTTCACTTGCAAAAACAATGGCTTCTAATATCTTCCTCAACTGCATCCGGGTGAAGACTGGGAAACTGGAGGTCAGATAGATGGATTTTCCAACAATTAATTCAATTGAAAATGAGGACAATGGCGCCATCGTGCGGAATTTGTATGAATTTCAGGCAGATCGCCATTAAATTCTGTTCTCTTTTAACAACTGGTGGAAGTGACTTATGGAAATTATTTTTAGCTTTCAGAGAGCAGTTTTTCTTGCGTTTTTCAATGAAACACACGATCTGTTATAGTCACAGCCGTGATTTAACCAGTTTTATAAACTTCAGAGTGTTTTCTATCCACACATACTAATCATATGCATATACTATATTCCTGGCATGAGTAGCAGGACGCTGAAAAGTTGCGCGATTTTTAACAGAATTTTCGAAAAAGGAGGGGGTAGAAGTAAGAGGTTAAAAAAGTGCTTTCTGGACCGTTTTTCAAAATTCTTTCGAATTTTATGTCAATTACACACGTATAAGATCTGTATCAACATACTTTATTCGTATTTTATTATCATCATTTTTTATATATTTTTTTACTTGTGCATAAGGCATATGTTTTGTCAATTTGCAATATGATTTAATAGGATGTCAAAAGTCGAAAATTTGATTTTTTTTTTAAACTTTAAAAACTAAAAAAAAGTGCTTTCTGGACCGTTTTTCGAAATTGTTTCGATTTTAAGACAATTAATCATGTGTAAGAAGTGTATGAATATACTTTTGTAAAATGTTATTATCATAATTTTTTTTTTTGCTTGTGCATAAGGAATATGATTTGTCCATTTGCAATATGATTTCATAGGAAGTCAAAAGTCAAAGTCAAAAGTCAATTTTTTTGGGGGCCAAAATTGACTGAACTGATGAACTCGGGACGGCCGGGCAGTGATAGTTGTTCATTTCCATCACTCGTTGTGTTGATTTCATCATGTCCATTTGGTGATGTTTTTTCACTATAGAATCATATTGCAAATGCGCGTGCAACTGGTAACCGAAAAAAAAATTGATGATTTCATTATGTCCATTTGTTTATGTTTCCTTACTTTTTCAAAGTCACTGTGCATTTGCAATATGTTTTACCATCACGAATTTGTCATGCTCAAAATTCAAACTATACTTTGCTCAAACTATACCTTTGTCAACTTGTATTATCATAATTTTTTTTTGTTTTACTTGTGCATAAGGCATATGTTTTGTCCATTTGCAATATGATGTCATAGGAAGTCAAAAGTCAAAGTCAAAAGTAACGATTTTCCTCCATGCAACTGGTGATCTGAAATGTGCAACTGGTGATCTGAAATGTGCAACTGGTGATCTGAAATGTGCAACTGGTAACCCAAAAAAAAAATGTTTTGTTTATGTTTCCTTACTTTTTCAAAGTCACTGTGCATTTGCAATATGTTTCAATGGGCAGGTACCATCACGAATTTGTCATGCTATAAAAATCCTGCAGGAATGTGAAATTGACTGGCCCGATGAACTCGGGATGGCTTTGCAGTGATTCTGGGTCATCTCAATCGCTCGTTTGGGTTGATTTCAGAATGTCGCTTTTGGTGATGTTTTTTCACTATAGAATCATATTGCAAATGCACGTGCAACTGGTCACCCAAAAAAAAAAAAAATTGATTTTTTTTGTTTATGTTTCCTTACTTTTTCAAAGTCACTGTGCATTTGCAATATGTTTTAATGGGCAGGTACCATCACGAATTTGTCATGCTATAAAAATCCTGCAGGAATGTGAAATTGACTGGCCCGATGAACTCGGGATGGCTTTGCAGTGATTCTGGGTCATCTCAATCGCTCGTTTGGGTTGATTTCAGAATGTCGCTTTTGGTGATGTTTTTTTACTATAGAATCATATTGCAAATGCACGTGCAACTGGTCACCCAAAAAAAAAAAATGTTTGATTTTTTTTGTTTATGTTTCCCTACTTTTTCAAAGTCACTGTGCATTTGCAATATGTTTCAATGGGCAGGTACCATCACGAATTGGTCATGCTATAAAAATCCTGCAGGAATGTGAAATTGACTGGCCCGATGAACTCGGGATGGCTTTGCAGTGATTCTGGGTCATCTCAATGGCTCGTTTGGGTAGATTTCAGAATGTCGCTTTTGGTGATGTTTTTTCACTATAGAATCATATTGCAAATGCACGTGCAACTGGTCACCCAAAAATAAAACATTTTTGTTTATGTTTCCTTACTTTTTCAAAGTCACTGTGCATTTGCAATATGTTTTAATGGGCAGGTACCATCACGAATTGGTCATGCTATAAAAATCCTGCAGGAATGTGAAATTGACTACCCCGATGAACTCGGGATGGCTTTGCAGTGATTCTGGGTCATCTCAATGGCTCGTTTGGGTTGATTTCAGAATGTCGCTTTTGGTGATGTTTTTTCACTATAGAATCATATTGCAAATGCACGTGCAACTGGTCACCCAAAAAAAAAATGTTTTGATTTTTTTTGTTTATGTTTCCTTACTTTTTCAAAGTCACTGTGCATTTGCAATATGTTTCAATGGGCAGGTACCATCACGAATTTGTCATGCTTTAAAAATCCTGCAGGAATGTGAAATTGACTGGCCCGATGAACTCGGGATGGCTTTGCAGTGATTCTGGTTCATCTCAATCACTCGTTAGGATAGATTTCAGAATGTCGCTTTTGGTGATGGTACCTCACTGTTTAAACATATTGCAAATGTACAAGAGTCAAGTGGACAAGAGTCCATCAGTCAATTAGATATCATTCTGACACCAAACTGATACAAACTGACACCAAACCCACTTTTTCCAACTCGTTTAGTAGGCAACTATTACATACTTCAGAGCCCAAAATTCACAACGCTGGCCCAAAATTCACAACGCCTTCGGAAAATCCACTATTTTCAAACCATAAAAAAACCATAAAACACGTAGTTCATTTTCGTGATGGTCAAAATGAATTGAAGGTATTGCTGCGGGTCCATTTCTCACCACGCACCATATGTTATGTGTTGGCCTAGCTAACTGCAGCCACTGGCGACCCCAAGTTGTGTTTTAGTGTAATTTTTTTTTCCCCAATGGGGGTTTCGGCTCGATAGGTCATTTGGTGTCAACACATATCCTCATTGGGGTATGCTGAGAAAAACCCTAATTGGTGCTGAAAATCCACTATTTTCCATGACTTGCTACGGGGTCCTTGCATTCATAACCCATATAACGAGCTATCGATGAAAGAAACGTACTGTTAAGGGTTAATGCCACCGTCAAGGTGATCTTATGGGCCGAGCCGGTTTCAATGCACCTAGCCTTGCTCGTTGAATTCAGCACAGTCTGGAGACTATGGTAATGCCATTTCCTGCTCTCTGTGTCTTTAAGCACCGCACTTTATCACTCCATCCTTCCTGTGTGTGTGTGAGGGAGCTTTTCTTTGACATCTGTTGGGAGAAATGACTGATTTACAGTTCAGAAGGGTTACCTAGTCACACATATGAAATTTTGGAGAGATCAGACTTTTTTAACCCCTCGAAACAGCCCCTGAGACACCAATTATGGCACTTCCGGTTGGCACAGGAAGCTATAAGTCAACACATATCTTGGTTGACATAGCCACTTACAGAATCCTGAGTTTTAAGTCTTTACGTTAAGAATTGACTGATCTACACAGGGTTGAATGCACTATGTCTATCAAACTGCAGGCATTGTATGGGTATACACTTTTAGGGTGATTTTAACCACTTCCGGTTGCTCCAGGAAGCTTAGATTCGACACAGGTAGACCTCATAGTGGCCTGATGGACTGTCGTAGAAGACAGGTTCATAAGGCATTCATAACCCACATAGGCTTCAGGTTGAATTTAGAGGTGCAGGCAATGTATTCCTATGGGGAGAGAAGTCAAAGCAAGCTGTTTCAAGTAAACACCTTCTTTTTACTGTGAAGGGTTAATGCCACACGGTCAAGGTTAGGCTTGCACGGATCGGGAGGACCTCAGGAACGTACCTGAGGTCAAATTGTGCTTCTCACCCTAACGGTTCTCCCACTGCCACCCAAAATCAAATGACATTGTGGGGCAGGCTTCATTTTGGGCCTTCTTTTTTTCAAGTTTGCTGCACTCAGAACGAGCTACGGTCAAGCGGGGCGTCTCGTTGAACTCGTCACAGTCTGGAGACTATGGTGATGCCATTTTTTGTGTTGATTTCAGAATGACATTTTGGTGATGGTCCCTCTCCGTTTAAACATATTGCAAATGCACAAAAGTCAACTAGCAAGTCAGTGTCCATCAGTCAATTAGATGTCATTATGACACCAAACGGATATCAATTGACACCAAACCCACTTTTTCCTACTCATTTAGAAGCCAACTATCACATATGTCAGAGCAGGCCCATAATTCACAGCGCCTTCGGTTTAAAACATAATAAAAAGGTAAAACACATATTTACGTTCTAGCTGCAGGTCCAGTTCGGACATTATGTGAAGTCCTATGTGAGGCGACCCCGAATCCCGAGTTTCGGCTCGATAGGTCATTTGGTGTCCGAGAAAAACCCTAATTGGTGCTGAAAATCCACTTTTTTCCATGCCTTGCTACGGGGTCATTGAACGAGCTATCGGACAGAAACGTTGGGGTCCGTCTCTATGGGCCGAGCCGGTTTCAATGCACCTAGCCTTGCGTCTCTGAGACTTTTCTAAACGTCGTCATTTTTGTGATGGTCAAAATGAATTGAAGGTATTGCAAATGTACGAGGCTGTTTCTCGGTCCGAGAACCGTCTAGAGCCACGTAACTCACCACGCACCATCGACCGGAGGTCTAGAACAGGTTTCTAAAGTTTCGGAACTCTAGGTCTGACGGTTCTTTTTTAGCTCGAACAAAGCTAACTATTGCAGCCACTGTCTGTCTCTACGCACCCCAATACGTCCCTCCATCCAAGTTGTGTTTTAGTGTGATTTTTTTTTCCTTTGATTTTTTTTGGGAAAAATGACTGATTTACAGTTCATGGGGGTTGCCTAATCACACATATGAAGTTTTGGAAAGATCAGACTTTTTTAACCCCTCGAAACAGCCCCTGAGACACCAATTATGGCACTTCCGGTTGGCACAGGAAGCTATAAATCAACACATATCCTCATTGGGGTATGCTGTTACAGATCCCTGAGTTTTAAGTCCTTACGTTAAGAACTGACTGATTTACACAGGGTTGAATGCACTATGTCTGTCAAACTGCAGGCAGGGAATGGGTAAACACTTTTAGGGGCATTTTAACCACTTCCGGTTAGTCCAGGAAGCTCAGAATCAACACAAGTAGACCTCATAGTGGCCTGATGGACTGGTACCGAAGACAGGTTCATACGGCATTCATAACCCATATAGACTTCAGGTTGAAATTAGGGGTGCAGGCAATGTATTCCTATGGGGAGAGATGACACTGTAATCTGTGAGATCAAAAAACACTGTTTTACATTGTAAAAACCTATGTGGCATGACTTATAACATATTGTAAAAACCTATGTTGCATGACTTATAACATATTGTAAAAACCTATGTTGCATGACTTATAACATATTGTAAAAACCTATGTGGCATGACTTATAACATATTGTAAAAACCCATGTTGCATTACTTTTAACATATTGTAAAAACCTTTGTGGCATGACTTATAACATATTGTAAAAACATATATGGCATGACTTATAACATATTGTAAAAACCCTTTTGGCATGACGTAATATTGTAAAAACCCATGTTGCATGACTTATAACATATTGTAAAAACCCATGTTGCATGACTTATAACATATTGTAAAAACCTATGTGGCATGACTTATAATATATTGTAAAAACCTATGTGGCATGACTTATAACATATTGTAAAAACCTATGTGGCATGACGTAATATTGTAAAAACCTATGTTGCATGACTTATAACATATTGTAAAAACCTATGTTGCATGACTTATAACATATTGTAAAAACCTATGTGGCATGACTTATAACATATTGTAAAAACCTATGTGGCATGACTTATAACATATTGTAAAAACCTATGTGACATGACTTATAACATATTGTAAAAACCTATGTGACATGACTTATAACATATTGTAAAAACCTATGTGGCATGACTTATAACATATTGTAAAAACCTATGTGGCATGACTTATAACATATTGTAAAAACCTATGTGGCATGACGTAATATTGTAAAAACATATGTTGCATGACTTATAACATATTGTAAAAACCTATGTGGCATGACTTATAACATATTGTAAAAACCTATGTGGCATGACTTATAACATATTGTAAAAACCTATATGGCATGACTTATAACATATTGTAAAAACCTATATGGCATGACGTAATATTGTAAAAACATATGTTGCATGACTTATAACATATTGTAAAAACCTATGTGGCATGACTTATAACATATTGTAAAAACCTATAACATATTGTAAAAACCTATGTGGCATGACGTAATATTGTAAAAACCTATGTGGCATGACTTATAACATATTGTAAAAACCTATGTGGCATGACTTATAACATATTGTAAAAACCTATGTGGCATGACGTAATATTGTAAAAACGTATGTTGCATGACTTATAACATATTGTAAAAACCTATGTGGCATGACTTATAACATATTGTAAAAATCTGTGTTGTGTGACATTATAACATATTATGCTTGCCTGTATGTTTGTGTGTTGTGCCTGCATGTGTACATGTGTTTGTGCTTGCCTGTATTTTTGTGTGTGTGTGCATGTGTACATGTGTTTGTGCTTGCCTGTGTGTTTGTGTTTGTGGTGGCTCTCTATCCTCTCCACTGTCATGGGCCCTTTCTGGCTCTCTGATGTCACAGGAGGTCTGATTGAAATTGAAATGTCACCACGCTACATGATGCCACAGCTGGGACACACCTGTCACCTGTCACCTGTCACATATTCAACAGGGACGCTGGAGGGACGCTGGAGGGATGCTGTCACGTGCTTAAAGAACACACACTGAATGGAAAGAAACACACGTATGTGTACACCCACGTGCCACAAACACACACAGCAGGGACTCTGGAGGGATTATGAAAAACTGTCGCTGAACACACACACACACACGCACACACACATATGCACACACATACATTTGACAAGCACATTGTTGGCACACCATCACAGGAATGCTGCGCAGAGGAAGATGAAACACAGCATTAAAAGGTTGTCCATGACTGGCACAGTAATTAACTCTGACAGTAGGGTGGAACAGATGTGTTCACAGCCAGAGTTCAATGGGCTGGCTTTACTTTGACACTGAAAAATGCCAGAGAATACCATTCAACCTATGTTGAATACAACACTGGTATTACAAGAATGTACAAGCCTTCTTGTACTGACAGCCTTGCTTGTGACTTGCTCTCCCATCCCAAAGCCTAAAATTACAGTATATATCAGGAGTACACCCTGAAATAAGACCAAATAAGTAATTTTTCAAGGTGACAGCTTCCTAGCAGGTTCCTGTTCTGGCCCCTTAATATCCCATGTCGAGTGGGGAAAGTGTTAACACTAGAAGCACATAGACAGTCATTTTGACATCTTGGGAATTTAAAATCTGCAACTTGTGAAGTCATTCCCCCTTCCGTCATTGACTTTTCCTATATAAGCCTATTCAACACATCAACATTGATCTAATTTTGATATCACAAACAGAGTTTCTATTATAAGAAAGTTTAGAAGGACAAGTCCTTTTTCCCCCTTCGCTTTCCCTCACCCGACAATTGCCTGCCAATCTGATAATGGCCCATGTATACTACACCTAATCTAATATTTATAGAAATCAATTGTGAATGAAGACATTTGTAATTGACAAAAGTAAACAGAGCTTACCAAAAAGTACATTTTTCACATTCATGCAGGTCAGACGGAGATTTAAGTTAGTTTGTGGAGTCAGGTCAAGCTTCACTGACAGGTCTCTGATCGACATAACAACTTAAAGTGACAGAAAGTGGCATGAAACCATCTCACCCAAACTAATTTCACAAGGGGCGCAGAGAAGGTAAATACTCTCTCTCTCTCTCTCTCTCTCTCTCTCTCTCTCTCTCTCTCTCTCTCTCTCTCTCTCTCTCTCTCTCGCTCTCATCTGTCAAACCTTTGTGTAGCAGAGGGTCTGTTGTCATACATCCTGTAGGTCTGATATCTGATTGGAGGTTAACTCAACAGTACTGCTATTGGTCAACAACTCAGATTTAGAATCAAAACAAGTCAGATGGTTATAAAAGGGTCTTAGCTTCATTGTCTCATTCTCTTTCGTTGTTCCTGACTTGTGCTGGTGAGATACGCTCTCTCTCGTTCTCTCTTCCCCCCAGGGACTCTTGGAGCATGGCAGTTCAGGCTATACCTTCTCTCTCTCCCTCACTGATCATGCATAGAATAATGCCTTGTAATGCTTGTTAATGCTTTGTAACTTAAGCTTTATGCCTTGTGTGAGGTTATCATTCATTTTTCAAAGTTATTAAATAATTTAAGTTATTACATTATTTATTATTATTATTATTAAAAACCACTTGCATTTTGCATTCACTTCTCGAATATAACACTTTGTATTCAGGTCAAAAAGTTAATTGTTCGCTACATTTTTTTGCAGTATTACTTTAGTGCCTTGTTGCAAACAATGTTTTTATTCTGTACAGGCTTCCTTCTTTTCACTCTGTCAATTAAGTTACAATTGTGGAATAACTACAGTGTTTTTGATCCATCCTCAGTTTTCTTCTATCACAGCCAATAAACTCAGTAACTGTTTTAAAGTCACCATTGACCTCATGATGAAATCCCTGAGCGGTTTCCTTCCTCTCCGGCAACTGAGTTAGGTAAGACGCCTGTATCTTTGTCAGCCAGGTCACATGTGATAAAAGTCAGTATTCAACCTGCATCCATGTTTGAGGATGTCGGGAGATGACGTGGAAACCGGCCACTAGGTGACTGTTGTTACCTTCAAGTAGGTTTAGGTTTTGCTAGGGCGTTGTGGACAGGGATGGCGGATGGGCGTAAGCATCTGCCGCTGATTCCAAAGGTTGAAGTTTGAATTCAGTGATATGTTGTTGAGATTTTTGTTTTAAGCCCATCCCAAACCTTAATGTAAGGGTTAAGGTTTGAATAGGCTTAAAACAAAATGATTAAAAAAAACTTTCTATTGCTGGATTCAAACTTGCAACCTTTGGAATCAGAGGCAGATGCTTTTAAAATGCCTAAGGTAAATATTTTAACTGTTTAAGGTCAAGTTTAGGCATTAACTCTGAATTTTTAAGGTTAGGATTAAGTTCAGTCCTACAATCCAAATGATTTAGGTCTGAGTGGTTAAGGAAAGGGCTAAGGTTTGGTAAACAAAAATATCAAAAACCATTATTTATAACTGGATTGGAACTTTGGAATCAGAGGCAGATGCTTACCAAACCTTCTCGAAGGTAACAGCTCTCACTGTTGGCCGGTTCCCATGAATAACAACTTGTATCAGAGGTGACCCGGTTGCTAATAAGACCTTGGCTGCATTCCAAACACTTAACAGACACACCCCTTAACCCACAAATTAAGTGGACACTTCTGATGACGCATCGTGACGTCTGACGAGTTTACACTTGAAGGGCAAGGAGCCAGGGAGGAAGGAATTCATTTTAAATGGACCACCCTTGCCCAGAAATTTGTCCCACGATGATTGTGTTTTCTGCCACCGGTATCTTGTGGGTTCTTTATATGCGCTACATTCAATTATGATTCCATGTCTACTTATATTAATTATATAATAATAATTATTATAATAAACTGGGTGGTTCGAGCCCTGAATGCTGATTGGCTGACAGCCATGGTATATCAGACCGTATACCACGGGTATGACAAAACATTTATGTTAACTGCTCTAATTACACCAGTTACAATAGCAATATGGCACCTCAGGGGTTTTTGGTATATGGCCAATATACCACTGCTAAGGCCTGTATCCAGGCGTTCCACGTTTCATTGTACCTAAGAACAGCCCTTAGCAGTGGTATATTGGCCATATACCACACCTCCTCGGTCCTTATTGCTTATGAATTTGCTAACTAACGTTAGCCTGCCTAGCTGGAACAAATATTTTTATTTCTACAATTTCCAAAAGCTAACCAAAGAAAAACATAATTACTTTTACGAGATGTGTTTGTGCCGTCGTGCATTAGTACTTATTTATATTTGTTTTTACTTTTACTTGTACTTGTATGTTGACTTCTCCATATTGATGTCGAGGTTTTAAGTTTTGGCTGACTTTTCTTAGCGGATGTAGAATCATTGTGAATTGAATTCTAGGGCGTTTCAGGCCCCAAAGGGAACATAATTGTACCCTCGCAAACGAGTGTACAATTACGAGGGCTGAGGGGCTTACGTTGCGAACTTCCCTTGTTTGGCTAATCGTTTGGACTGATGGCCAAGAAGGTGATGGGGATTCCCACAAGGGTATAAGGCGGAGGACGGTGTGTCATTTATGAGTTTGAAACGCAGCCCATGTACCTCACCCACACGTTGTGCCTTGTAAAATCAATAACATTTCCCTCTGTTAGCTGCCTAAATAAGCTTCTGACTGATTGTATTAAAAAAAAAAATAAAAAATGGTGGAAAAATAACATGGGACAGATCGATAGCTAAAAGCTGAGTTCTGAATGACTGTAACGTAGACGCTGGGAGTCAGAAAGCAAGTGGTGAGTTTAATAATAAACGGAACATAGAACAATACAAGAAACACATAGTCAATACTGCCTAGGGAATGGAACTAAGGAAGTGACAGATATAGGGAAGGTAATCAGTGAAGTGATGGAGTCCAGGTGTGTCTCATGATGAGACACGGGTGCGAGTAATGATGGGTGCCAGATGCGCGTAACGATGGTTGCCAGGGCCGATGGTTAGTAAACTGGCAACGTCGAATTCTGGAGGGGAGGAGCGAGAGTAGACGTGACAATGAAATATAATACTTCTATGTTTATCAAAGAGACCAGGTGGGTTAGGGAGGGCTGGGATGACAGGAATAGGGCTATTTGTTGTGAATGGTTTCCACAACACACACACACACACACACACACGTTTGTTTTACTATCCTTGTGGGGACCAA
Organism: Oncorhynchus clarkii lewisi; assembly: GCF_045791955.1. Taxonomy (NCBI): domain Eukaryota; kingdom Metazoa; phylum Chordata; class Actinopteri; order Salmoniformes; family Salmonidae; genus Oncorhynchus; species Oncorhynchus clarkii. Next base: position 54,068,764 of record NC_092164.1, read on the forward strand.
ACCATTGATTCCCATTAAAAGCCCTAACCCCTAACCCTTACCCTAACCCTAACCCCAAACCTGACCCATAAACCTAATTCTAACCCTAATCTTAATTGTAACCCTAAGCATATCTCCAGTCCATCAGACTGTTAAACAGTCACTACTAGCCGGCCTCTGCCCAGTCCCATGCCCTGAACGATAATCAGTTTTACTAGCTACCACCCGATATTCTACCCTTCACCTTAGAGACTGCTACCTTATATACAGTCAATAGTCATTGAACACTGGTCACTATAATAATGGTTCCATACTGTTTCCACACGTTATATCTAATGTGTATAATGTATTCTAGTCATGGCTCAGCATATATAAATTATTTTCAGATTTTTCTGGATTATGTTTGTGTAACGCTCGTCCTCTTCTTCTGACGAGGTGTAAGAGAGATCGGACCAATTTGCAGCGTGGTAAGTGTCCATTTTAATATGTAAAACTGAACACTACAAAATACAAATAACAAAGTGAAACAAACGAAACAGTCCCGTGTGGCACAAACACTAACACGGAAAATAAGCACCCACAACTCAAAAGTGAAACCAGACTCCTAAGTATGGTTCTCAATAAGGGGCAACGATAGACAGCTGCCTCTAATTGAGAACCATACCAGGCCAAACACAGAAATCCCAAAATCATAGAAAAAATGACATAGACAACCAACCCAACTCACGCCCTAACCATACTAAACAAAGACATAATAAAATAACTAAGGTCAGAACGTGACAGTTTGCATAGTTAAAAAAAAATAATCCAGATTTTACTGCAGTGTTGGAGCTAGAAACACAAGTATTTTACTGCAGTGTTGGAGCTAGAAACACAAGTATTTTACTGCAGTGTTGGAGCTAGAAACACAAGTATTTTACTGCAGTGTTGGAGCTAGAAACACAAGTATTTTACTGCAGTGTTGGAGCTAGAAACACAAGTATTTTACTGCAGTGTTGGAGCTAGAAACACAAGTATTTTACTGCAGTGTTGGAGCTAGAAACACAAGTATTTTACTGCAGTGTTGGAGCTAGAAACACAAGTATTTTACTGCAGTGTTGGAGCTAGAAACACAAGTATTTTACAGCAGTGTTGGAGCTAGAAACACAAGTATTTTACTGCAGTGTTGGAGCTAGAAACACAAGTATTTTACTGCAGTGTTGGAGCTAGAAACACAAGTATTTTACTGCAGTGTTGGAGCTAGAAACACAAGTATTTTTCTGTATCTGTGATAACATCTTCAAATCTGTGTACGCAACCAATACATTTTATTTGACTTGATAAAAAATTCATTTTTCTTGTGGGGACCGGCAAAATGTTCCCACTTGCCCAGATTTTCCTTGTTTTACTATCATTGTGAGGACTTCTGGTCCCTACTGTACAAGGACAGTAAATCCAAATCCCTAACACACACACACACACACACACACACACACATACATATACAATACATATACACACGATGCAGCAGCAGCTTCCAGTCTTCTCATTAAGACATATGAAAGGCTTGTGAAAATTCCATTAGGGCTCTGTCAAGGCTAACTCTTTATTCAAGCACACAGTGGGCTCCGGAATTGTTTGCTATGGCTGAAGATTAAAACACACATCAAACTCCACAGGGCTTCAAAGAGACGAACAATACAGGAACGAGAGTTCAGCAAAATAATGTAGCAGAAGGGAACGAAGAACTAATTTCACGTGATGATTGATGACCAAGGCAGTTATACAGTGACTTTGGATAGTATTCAGACCTCTTCACTTTTTTCACATTTTGTTACGTTACAGTCTCATTCTGGACAGGTGTGTGCCTTTCCAAATCATGTCCAATCAATTGAATTCACCACAGGTGGACTCTAATCAAGTTGTAGAAACATCTCAAGGACGATCCATGTAAACAGCATGCCCCTGACCTCAATTTCAAATCTCATAGCAAAGGGTCTGAATACTTATTGTTAGGAATTTTATGAATAATGACTAAACAATATCTACATTTTAAATAGAACTATAACTAATTAAACTCTACTCTGTTTTATTATATCTGATTAATAATATTAATTCATAAGGAATGGATTGTGGAGCATGAAACCGGGGGTAATTAAATTAAATAAATACCATTCCAGCCAGGTTGGAGGGGACTAGAATTGTGGGTCTTTAAGTAAGCAAAAAGGGTCGTTAACCTATGGTTGAACCGACTCAACTTAGCTCTGGGATGTTTAGATAAGGCAGTGTGTGTTTTTCGAGGTTTTCCATTAGCTGGAACTGTCTGCTGAATGGTGATGGATGAAGACTTCAGAAGTTTAATCTCGATTTAACCTCTCTAGGGTATGTAGGATGCTAGCGTCCCATCTGGCCAACATCCAGTGAGGTTGCAGAGCGCCAAATTCAATTACAGAAATGCTCATTATAAAAATTCAGAAAACAAAACATATTTTACATAGGTTTAAAGATGAACTTCTTGTTAAACCAACCACAGTGTCATATTTATAAAATGCTTTTCGGCGAAAGCATACCTAGCCCAGAACATACCTAGCCCAGAACATAGTCTAGTTGACAAATTATTACAAACAGTAACCAGCCAAGCAGAAGCGTTACAAAACTCAGAAAGAGATACAATTAATCCCTTACCTTTGATGATCATCATATGGTGTTAATCAGAAGACATTCATCTACTCAATAAATGTTCCTTTTGTTCGATGAAGTCTCTTTATATCCAAAAACCTCTGTTTTGTTAGCGCCATTTCTTCAGTAATCCACAGGCTCAAACTCAGTCAAAACAATCAGACAAAAAATCCTAATTGTATCCATAAAGTTCATAGAAACATGTAAAACAATGTTTACATTCAATCCTCAGGTTGATTTTTAGCCTAAATGATCTATAATATTTCAACTGGACAATAACATCTTCAATACAAAAGGTAAACAAGAAATGCACATGCGCCTGAAAAAACTCTGCTTCACGTTTGGGTCCACTCGTTCAGACTGGTTTTACTCCCTCATTTATAAGAATACAAGCCTGAAACGATTTCTAAAGACTGTTGACATCTAGTGAAAGGCATAGGAACTGCAAATGGAGTCCTATGTCAATGGATACTGTAATGGCATTGAATAGAAAACTACAAAACCCCCCAAAAAACTACTTCCTGAATGGATTTTTCTCAGGTTTTCGCCTGCTAAATCAGTTCTTTATACCCACAGACACTATTTTAACAGTTTTGGAAACTTTAGAGTGTTTTCTACCAGTTATAAGCATATCATATATTCTGGGCCCGAGTAGCAGGCCGTTAAATTTGGGCATGCTTTTCATCCAAAATTCAGAATGCTGCCCCCTAACCTAGAGAGGTTAACTGTGTGTCTGGAGTGAGAGAGAGAAGGGGTGGGAATAAACTTTTGAACTGTTGGGAGAAAGGACGTTTTATAACCTATGACGTCATATTTTGTATATAAACTGTTGTTCGTGGTTACATGGCAGCGTGCTCCGAGATTAAATACTATTATCTAATTTTGATTAGACTGGTCTGTCTATTTTATGCAAATAAGAATCTTACAAATTCTCATAGAATAGACTAAGAGAATTCAATTATTGAAAACATATTGGAATTATGAAATTACATTAACACTAATATAAATAAGATTTTTTTATTTGCAAAAAAAAATCCCAAAATTGAGGATTTTTTATTTTTTATTTTATAATAATGCTGTAACGTAACAACATTTTGAAAAAGTCAAGGGGTCTGAATACTTTCCGTAGGCACTGTACATGCCTGATACCCCAGTACTCGTGCAAGCTATCCCGAGCCACTCCCTAAGTTTTAGCTCACAAGGTTAACATGGCCTTGAGGTGCATGAACAAGGTGCATGGATAGCCAGTAGGTGTTAACATACCTTTGGATCAATCCTTAGTTTCATAACAAATAACCGCTAGGGCATTAGGCTCCCTAGATGTTCTAGCAACGTTTGTTTTTGTGGTCAATTTTGTTGGGAGGACATTCCAATATGGCTGTGGATGTGGAGATAGCCTATTATTGTCTTCAGCCAAGAAGCATTTTTGATGCACCATGTGTATATAAAAGTAAATTACAAATACAATTGTAGTGGCCACATACACATACAGTACCAGTAAAAAGTTTGGACACACCTGCTCATTCCATAGTTTTTCTTTTTTTTTGTAAAATAATATTGGACATCAACACTATGAAATAACACTTATGGAATCATGTAGTAAGCTAAAAAGTGTTAAACACAGCTACCCTTTTCCTTGATGACAGATTTCCACACTCCTGGCATTCTCTCAATCAGTTTCAAGAGGTTGTCACTTGGAATATATTTCAATTAACAGGTGTCCCTTGTTAACAGTTCATTTGTGGAATTTCTTTCCTTCTTAATGCGTTTGAGCCGACTAGTTGTGTTGTGACAAGGTAGGGGTTGTGAGGTGGTGAGGTTGGACCAAGCTGCACAGAAGAGACCAGAGAAGAAATCAGTTGTTAAGGATAAACCACATACTTTACTGAGAAACAGTATCTTCAGGATCACACTACACTTGAAAAAACAAGTCTCAAACCCCCTCATGAAACGAACACACAGTAAACAATTCAAGCTTCTGCAAAGGACAACAGAAAACACACCTCTTTTAACAGGGAAATCAAAAGAGTAAACAGGACACACTTGAGTCTTGTTAATGTCTCTAGGACGGTCTCTGCTGCCCTCTGGTGACTGGTGGAACCATAAGAGTACCCCCCGTTCTAGGAGCGGCTCCAGCCGAGGAGCCAGGGCAACCACCACGTAGTTGGATGAAGTCCCAAACAAGTACCGGATCCAGGATGTTCCGGGCAGGCACTCACGCCCGCTCCTCGGGGCCGTAGCCCTCCCAGTCCACCAGGTACTGCAGGGTGCCTCGGACCCGAGAAGCCTTCAACTGACACCGGACAGTGTAGGCCGGGTGACCATAAACAAGTCGAGGGGGTGGAGGGGAAGTTGTGGGGGGAAGAGAAGGGACTGGTCCTCACCAGCTTGAGACGGGAGACATGGAAGGATGGACAGACCTTCATAGACCTGGGAAGCTGGAGACGATAGGTGACCAGATTGATGCGACTCTGGATCTTGAATGGTTCAATGCAGTATTGAGGGAGCTTCCGCGAGTCCACCCTTAAGGGAAGATCATGGGTGGATAGCCACACCTTTTTACCCGGTCGGAGGAGCCGAAGAGGCCTTTGGTGCTGGTTTGTCTGGTGTTTGTGTCGGTTAGAGGAGCAGAGCAAGGAGGATTGCACTCTGATCCAGGTGGGGCGACATTGTCGAGTGAACCCCCAGGAAACAAGGGGCGGGGGTGGGCAAACCCGAACAGACACTCGAACAGTGACAGTCCAGTGGACGAGTTCAGCAGTTTGTTGTGAGCATACTCTGCCCAGATGAGGAACTTGCTCCAGTTGCTGGCCTGGGTGGAGACGAAACAGCGGAGGAACTTCTCCAGCTCCTGTTTGGCCTGCTCCATTTTCCCTTTCGATTGAGAGTGGAACCCCAAGGAGAGACTCACCGACACCGACAACAGAGAGCAGAAGTCTTTCCAATACCGTGCAACAAACTGGTGCTCAGCATATGTGGGAACATTTTAAGAGTGTTGGAAAAGCATTCCAGGTGAAGCTCATTGAGAGAATGCCAAGAGTGTGCAAAAGGTGACTGAAATAAAGTATATACAGTGGCAAGAAATAGTATGAGAACCATTTGGTAATACCTGGACTGCATAAATTGGTCATCAAATTTGATCTGATCTTAATCTAGGTCACAACAATAGACAAACACAGTCTGCTTAAACTAATAACACACAAACATCTATACGTGTTCATGTCTTTATTGAACACACCGTATAAACATTCACAGTGCAGGGTGGGAAAAGTATGTGAACCCTTGGATTTAATAACTGGTTGACCCTCCTTTAGCTGTAATAACCTCAACCAAACATGTTCTGTAGTTACAGAACAGACCTGCACAACGGCCAGGATGAATTTTGGACCATTGCTCTTTACCAAACTGTTTCAGTTCAGCAATATTCTTGGGATGTCTGGTGTGAACTGCTCGCTTGGGGTCATGTCACAGGATCTCAAATCGGGTTGAGGTCAGGACTGTGAGCAGGCCACTCCAGAAGGCGTATTTTCTTCTGTTGTTGGTTTACTCTTGTCTTTGGGGTCGTTGTCCTGATGCGTCATCCAACTTCTGTTGAGCTTCAACTGGCGGATAGATAGCCTAACATTCTCCTGCAAAATGTCTTGATAGATTTGGGAATTCATTTTTCCATCAATGATAGCAAGCTGTCAAGGCCCTGAGGCAGCAAAGCAGCCCCAAACCATGGTGCTCCCTCCACCATACTTTACAGTTGGTATGAGGTTTTGATGTTGGTTGGCTGTGCCTTTTTTTCTCCATACATAGTGTTCTGTGTTCCTTCCAAACACCTCAACTGTAGTTGCATCTGTCCACAGAATATTTTGCCAGTAGTGCTGTGGAACATCCAAGTGCACTTTTTCAAACTTCAGATGTGCAGCAATGTTTTTTTTGACAGCAGTGGCTTCTTCTGTGGTGTCCTACCATGAACACCATTCTTGCAAGGCAGCTCTAACCAACATCTCCAATCTCGTCTTATCGATTGGATTCCATGTTAGCTGACTCCTGACTCCAATTAGCTTTTGGAGAAGTCATTAGCCTAGGGGTTCACATAATTTTTCCAACCTAGACGGTAAATATTTAGATTATGTATTTAATATAGACAAGAGAAATACAATAATTTGTGTGTTATTAGTTTAATTAAGCACACTATGTTTGTCTATTGTGACTTAGATGAAGATAAGATCAAATTTGATGACCAATTTATGCAGAAATCCAGGTAATTCCAAAGAGCTCACATACATTTTCTTGCCACTGTACATATGAAGTCAGGTAAAACAGTATGTAAACATCAAAGCAGCATTCATGCAATGAGTTTGTTTATCCACTGCAATAGTATGAAATGTAAATCTTAAAATGTTTTTACAAACCTCAAAGGTTGTGTTAAATGTATGCATAATGTAATGTTGCAGCAACTGGAATCATTTGAAGAAAATGTGTTATTTTTAAGGATAATTGAGAAATTACATTACAATTATTATTTTGAGGTCTAGAGGTCCTTGCATTTGACTGCATTCTCCCAGGACTATTAAGTTAAAGTACATTTAAATTTGATAGTTTAAAGTTTGACCTTCAAATATAACATGTCTTTGTTAATGTAACGATTATCCTCCTCTTCTGAGGAGGAGTAGGACATATCGGACCAATGCGCAGCATGGTAAGGGTTCATGTTGTTTATTAAAACCGGAACACTGAAGCAAATCAAAAATAGAACAAAACACAACAGTTCTGTCAGGTACTCACACACAACACTAAACAGAAAATAATCACCCACAACTCAAAATGGGAAAACAGGCTACCTAAGTATGGTTCTCAATCAGAGACAACGATTGACAGCTGCCTCTGATTGGGAACCATACCAGGCCAAACACATAGAGATAGAAAACATAGAACACAAAACATAGAATGCCCACCCCAACTCACGCCCTGACCAAACTAAAATAGAGACATAAAAAAGGAACTAAGGTCAGGACATGACAGTAAGGTGCGGACTCCGGCAGCAAAACCTAAACCCATAGGGGAGTCCTGGGTGGGCATCTGTCCGCGGTGACGGCTCTGGCGTGGGATGTAGACCCCACTCCACCATAGTCTTGGCCCACTTAAGTGGCGCCTTCGGAGCGGCGACACTCGCCGCCGACCTCAGACTGGGGACCCTTGCAGCAGGCCCCGACGGAAGACCCCGGCAGCGCCGGAAAGGTGGAAGTGAAAGGCGGCTCCGGCAGCGCCGGAGTGAAGGGCGGCTCTGGCAGCTCCTGACTGACGGGCGGCTCCGGCAGCTCCTGGCTGACGGGCGGCTCTGGCAGCTCCTGACTGACGGGCGGCTCTGGCAGCTCCTGACTGACGGGTGGCTCTGGCAGGTCCTGACTGACGGGTGGCTCTGGCAGCTCCGGACAGGAGGGAGACTCTGGCAGCTCCGGACAGGAGGGAGACTCTGGAAGCGCCGGACAGGCGAGAGAACCTGGATAGAGGAGACGGAGAGACAGCCTGGTTCGTGGGGCTGCCACAGGACCCACCAAGCAGGGGAGACCTACAGGACGCCTGGTGCGTGGAGGAGGCACCGGATGGACCGGGCTGTGGAGGAGCACTGGAGCACTGGTGCGCAGCCTTGGCACCACTCCTCCTGGCTGAATGCCCACTCTCGCATGGCACTTGTGGGGGGCTGGGCTAAGAATGCGTACTGGAGACCCCGTGCACTTGACCGCATCACACGGTGCCTGACCAGTACGACGCCCGCCATGGTAATCATGGGGAGTTGGCTCAGGTCTCCAACCTGACTCTGCCACACAGTGTGTCCCCCTCAAAAAATGTTTTGGGGCTGCCTCTCGTGCCTGTTGCGCTGCCTTGCCTCATACCGCCGCCGCTCAGCTTTTGCTGCCTCCAGCTCTGCCTTGGGGCGGCGATATTCCCCAGCCTGTTCCCAGTGTCCCTTGCCGTCCAAAATCTCCTCCCAAGTCCAGGAGTCCAGAACCCTCTGCTCCTGGTTACCAGGACATTTTATAGAAAGTTCCCTTCTCACACAGCCAACACCCACTCTGTGATGCTTCCACAGACATCTGTGCCACATTCCATGCAACAACACCCGCATGCACACAGACAGACACAGACACACACATGGGCACACACACACACACACACACACAAACACACACACACATACACACATCACAACTGCTGCAACCAGAATCGTATTACGTTTGCTAAATAATTCACAATTTAAACACCCCCCAATCCCCCCCAAAACACATGTAAATATGGACTATAAATTGTGTCTTCCATTCTACTGAGCAATTCACTTTGTTTGTATTGTTATATTTTATTATTTCTTATTGTTGTTGTTTTGTCGAGAAGGAACCTGCAAGTAAGCATTTCGTTGGACGGTGTGTACCATGTGTATCCTGTACATACTACTAATGAAACTTGACACTTGATGAGGAACTGTCACAAGCTTGTTAGTTTGTGTAGTTAACTAAACTTTGTAAATCTATGGATCTAGTGTGAAAGTGCTAGAAGCACACCCTGGTTAGACACACACACACACACACACACACACACACACACACACACACACACACACACACACACACACACACACACACACACACACACACACACACACACACACACACACACACACACAACCCATTCAGAGACACAGGGGTGCCGTATTGACTGATTTGATTTCTCTTCCACTCTCTGTTTTCAGTAGACTAGTCTATTTCTTCCAACGATCTTTTGGGACAGAGAGAGACGGAGAGAAAGAGACAGAAAGGGATGGAGGGGGGAATAAGAGACTGATTTCCAATGTGTACAGATGGCCAAACAAAACAGAAGAGTAGGTGAATGGACAGGGGACAGGCTGGGAGGGAGGATTCTGTTTAATTAATGAGGGACTACGGTCACTCAATAAGGGGTAGAAGAATGGACAATGTTTTTCTATATAAATATGAAACACAAAAACATATAAGTATTTCCCAATTGTGGGGGTCAAAAACAACAATCCCTGCATTGACTGTTTCAGTTGCAGTATAAATAGAATGGATAACTTATTCTGTCAGAAGATGAAAACTAAAAAGATGTTCACTCACTCTTCTCTTCTGAGTGAGGGGAAAATGTAATTCATATTCAGAGAATGGCATCTAGCTCGTCATTATTTCATCGAGACTTTAATATGAACCACAACAAGACAAGCAATGTTGGGGTGATAATAGCATTCTGAGAAAGGTGAACAATTGTGAGATTTGAATTTGGTCTACATGCATGTGCTTGCTGTTCTTAGAATAGAACAATGTTCTGAGATATCTATAGGTGGACAAACACAGTGTCCTTAGAAAGCTATGACTCAACATTGAGTGAACAGGAACCTAACAGGAACCATTCCTCCCTTCTGTAGCCGATCACAGCTAGTTGACGTTAGCTTTAGCACGGCATAAACACGTTGCTTTCCTGAGACCTGAACACAGTTGCCCACAACCAATCAATGTCAAGGTTTTCATAGATCAGTGGTATTGAGTGTAACTGCAGAGTACGCCATGTTTCTTGTCTTCTTCTCCTGCCTTATTTTAGTTTCTCCCGTGTTTTTGTTGTCATGTAATTTGTTTTGTACTACAATTATATTGATCACTGTCATTGTTGGGTTTAGCGCTTTCAACAAAGGCATTTCACTGCACTTGTGCACGTGATATTAACACTTGAAACTGGTTTCTGTGAGTATGGCATCACATCCCGCTGTGAATAAACACACACACAGCATTCATCATAAATTCCCAAACTACAGTATATCCTTCTCCACTAATCCCATTTCTGCAATGCAGAAAATGCTAAACTTGTAATGAAATTGAGGTTTTAAAAGTCTTCTGACGTTTGTAATTTCAACTTTGAAATGCCAGCTTTATTTTTACCTTAGGAAAATATGTATCAACCCCCACAAAAATGTCCTAAAATTCACATAATATTTCACATGTACTGTTGCTGCAGAATTATTTTCCTGCTGTAGCAAACTAGCTCAAATTAAGATCCTACATCTGTAATCATCATCATAATGAGTCTGTTTTTTTACAATAACACTATAGCATGATATATGTATGCCTTATAGCCTATTTCTAATTATATTAGCGTAGGGATTTGAGCAGAACATGTTGGTTTTATGGTAGTGGTTTATGAGGATGGTACTCTCATCCATATCCTAATCATATTGTAACCTCCACGGCTTTAGACACCGTAATCATACAAGCCGTGTTGTGTAAGGATGACAGTACAGTAATTAGTAGCAGCAATGACCTGCCTGTGACTGGAAATATATGAACAAAATAAAGTGTATGGTTTTTGGTGGTGGTCTTGAAGAAAATTGATAATTTGTCATATAAATGAAAATAATAGTCAGAAGATTAATCCCCTTCACATTCCTCTGCATCTCTCTCTCTCTCTCTCTCTCTCTCTCTCTCTCTCTCTCTCTCTCTCTCTCTCTCTCTCTCTCTCTCTCTCTCTCTCTCTCTCTCTCTCTCCAGTGAAATGGCCATGCATGGAAGAGGGCATGGGAGAAGCATTTTTGCTTCAATGAATTATGCTGTGGAATATAAGCCCCAATTATGAAGGGGTTTTCATTAATACAGTCATTCATGCTGTTCAAGCAGCTCTCTCTCTCTCTCTCTCTCCCTTTCTCTCTCTCTCTCTCTCTAATTTTCAATCAATTTCCTCCCTTTCTGCCTCTGCCCCATCTCTGTCTGTCCTCTCTCTCTGTCCCTCTGGTCCGTCCCGCCATCTCTCTCTCGCCCTCCCTCTCCCCCATATCTCTCTCTCCCACATATCTCTCTCTCCCTCCAACTTTCTCCCCCTCCATCCCTCTCTCTTTCCTTCCCTCTCTCATCTATAAGCTGCCGGTAACAACATAGTAAATTGAGAGAGTTTTGAATCCATGGTAAACAAAGGAAGCCAAATAGAGCAGTTGTCTGGAGGGCTGACCTCCCATTGAACTCCACAGCTACTGTAGCACACTTATACATCCAATATACACCAGTGACAGTTACACTGCAATAAATCCCTTGACCAAGAGAACATTCTCTTTCCTGAAACTAGTTCAGCGACTTATTCAGAGTGCCTTCGTGAGTAAACAAGTATATATTTGTTTCATCTTGTATTTCAAGGACTTTTGAGGTCCTTGAATTTGACTGCAGGCTCCCAGGACTAATACGTTAAAGTACATTTAAAGTTTAACATTTAATATTTGACATGTCTTTGCTAAGGACATTTGTTTCTTTGTACCAGTCTGTTGTAAACAATATTGTCCTGCCCATTTGTAGGCCCTAAGCCGAGTCAAAATTACATTTTGTAGAAAGTTCCCATCTCACAAAGCCAACACCCGCTCGGTGATGCTTTCATCAGACATCTGTGCCACATTCCATGCACGCACACACACAAGCACACACGCACACGCACACACACACACACACACACACACACACACACACACACACACACACACACACACACACACACACACACACACACACACACACACACACACACACACACACTTGTCATGCAGAGTTACATAATGTTTTCCCCAGATCTCATATTTGGGTTAACACGTCTATTACTGCAATGCAATACTGTGTAACTCAGCCACCGTAGACACACATTACAGATTGCACTATAGGATTGTTCTGTCTGGTCCTCTGCTCTTCTCACAAGCTACCTTGCCTTTGATGATCTAAGAAATGTCGCTAATTCACTGTGCTGCGGTTTCCATGTTGGATTCATTAGTAATACTTGGCAAATGTTTGTTAAGGACACCTGACAATACTATTTGTTTCTGGGCTGCGGAGATTACACTGAAATGCAGAGGTACTGTAAAGGGGACACACTAGTATTGTGTGAACGTGTGTGTTGGCGTGTGAAAATAAAAAGTAAACATCTCTCCGTTTTAACTAATCAAATATTTATCCAAAACTCCATAAATCTCCATGTCTGAACGATTCTAAAATAAAATGCTTTCGAGCCCTGGACCCACCCCAATAACTGCTTTTTTCCCTAATTAAAAATCTGTGATTTATTTGTATTTTTTTATTCAGATCCCCATTAGCTTTGGCAGAAGCAGCAGCTACTCTTCCTGGGGTCCACAAATGAACACAAAACATGTCAAGTAACAAAACACTGATACATTGATAGAAAAGGATAGTCACACAAATTTAAAGTACAACAATATACAAACAAACAACTAAAAAACGATGTGTGTTTGTGTGTGTGTGTCTGTCTGTGTGTGTGTGTGTCTGTGTGTGCGTGTGTTTGTGTCTTGCCTCACAAATCTTTCTCGTCGTCTCAGTAATTGTCTATTGACACTGAATGACACATGTTAGCATGTGATATAATATTACATTTGTCCTTTGCTAATATAGTCCAGAGAAACACGCTGAAAAAAACATTCATAAAAAGCAAAAAAAGAGTCAAAAAATGTCACTCCTTTTTGGGGAAGGCTTAAAACTACCTTCATACTTTCATTCATTTATTTAATCTGGTACCGGTTACTCACCTTTCCATAAAGTTGGTAGGTTGTACCGTTCAGATGCTACAATTCTTTTCATGAGAAGTCCGATTTTCGAGATGTCTCATGGTCTGACAAACACCGCTCTGGCTCTGTCACCTTTCACCGCAGATGTCTCATAGTCTGACAAACACCGCTCTAGTTCTGTCACCTTTCACCGCAGATGCGGAAGTGCGACATCGGTGGATGTGGTGGATTGAGACGCATCCACCGGATCCAGATCATGTACTGTATCTCTAGTTGGGGATTTATTTCTGATGTTACTTAGATTGACGCAACGGTGCGTCACTCGACTTCAGGGGGTTTTAATAGGGTTGTCTTTGTCTGTTGTTTTCTTTCCAATAATGGATTATATTTCTACGAAACCTCTGTTGCCTTGCTTATCCATCCATCTGTCAATCCACCATGTTTCATTATTGTGGACCCTTTCTGTTAGGTTCTTCTCTAGTTTGTTCCATCCATCCCCTTCCAATCCATTCTGTTCCATCATTAAAAGCTATACTTCCTGTTCTTTTCTGCTGTGATCAATTCACTCCCTGAATCCCAGGGACAAGACAGATTGTGGGACATCTAGGGAGTACCTGTCTCTTTCTACTACAGATACCACCATCTGTCTGTCCATACCTAGCAGAGTAGTGTATATACAGTTGAAGTCGGAAGTTTACATACACCTTAGCTAAATACATTTGAGTTCATTTGAGTTCAGTATTCTTGACAGTTAATCCTAGTCAAAATGAACTGTCTTAGGTCAGTTGAGATCACCACTTTATTTAAAAAATGTGAAATTTCTATAGGAGAGAGGTCAGGGCATTGTGATGGCCACTCCAATAACTTGACTTTGTTGTCCTTATGCCGTTTTGCCACAACTTTGGAAGTATGCTTGGGGTCATTGTCCATTTGGAAGACCCATTTGCGACCAAGCTTTAACTTCCTGACTGATGTCTTGAGATGTTGCTTCAATAAATCCACATAATTTTCCTCTCTCATGATGCCTTCTATTTTGTGAAATGCACCAGTTCCTCCTGCAGCAAAGCACCCCCACAACATGATGCTGCCATCCCCATGCTTCAAGGTTGGGATGATGTTCTTTGGGTGGCAAGCCTCCCCCTTTTTCCTCCAAACATAACGATGGTCATTATGGCCAAACAGTTCTATTTTTGTTTCATCAGACCAGAGGACATTTCTTCAAAATGTACAATCTTTGCCCCCATGTGCAGTTGCAAACAGTAGTCTGGCTTTTTTATGGCGGTTTAGGAGCAGTGCCTTCTTCCTTGCTGAGCGGCCTTTCGATACAGGACTCGTTTTACTGTGGATATAGATATTTTGTACCTGTTTCCTCCAGCATCTTCACAAGGTCCTTTGCTGTTGTTCTGGGATTGATTTGCACCTTTCGTACCAAAGTACGTTTAACTCTTGGTGACAGAACGCGTCTGCTTCCTGAGCTGTATGACGGCTGCGTGGTCCCATGGTGTTTATATTTGAGTAGTACTGTTTGTGCAGATGAACGTGGTACCTTCAGGCATTTGGAAATTGCTCCCAAGGATGAACCAGGCATGTGGAGGTCCACAATATTTTTTCTGAGGTCTTGGATTTCTTTTGATTTTCTCAAGCAAAGAGACACTGAGTTTGAAGGTAGGCCTTGAAATACACAGGTCCACCTCCAATTGACTCAAATTATGTCAATTAGCCTATCAGAAGCTTCTAAAGCCATGATATCATTTTCTGGAATTTTCCAAGCTGTTTTAAGGCATAGTCAACATAGTCAAATCAAATTAAATCAAATTGTATATGTCACAAACAAATGGTTAGCAGATGTTAATGCGATTGTAGCGAAAATCTTGTGCTTCTAGTTCCGAACATGCAGTAATATCTAACAAATAATCTAACCTAACAATTTCACAACAACTACATTATGCACACAAGTGTAAAGGAATTAATAAGAATATGTACTGTACATAAAAATATATGAATGTATAAAGTGGCATTGTTTAAAGTGGCTAGTGATACATTTGTTACATCAATTTTTTCATTATTAAAGTAGCTAGAGATGAGTCAGTATGTTGACAGCAGCCACTCAATGTTAGTGATGGCTGTTTAAGACCTCTTGAAACTAGGGGGCGCTATTTTCATTTTTGGAAAAATAACATTCCCAAAGTAAACAGGCTATTTCTCAGGACCAGATGCTAGAATATGCATATAATTGACAGCTTAGGATAGAAAACACAGTTTCCAAAACTGTAAAAATATTATCTCTGAGTATAACAGAACTGATATTGCAGGCGAAAGCCGGAGAAAAATCCAATAAGGAAGTGACTCTTATTTTGAAACCCCTGTCTTTCTATGCATCCCTATTGACCATTGAAAGGGATATCAACCAGATTCCTTTTTCTATGGCTTCCCTAATGTGTCTACAGCCACTAGACATAGTTTCAGTCTTTTATTTAGAAAAATTAGCGTGAACGACAACATTGCGTCAGTGGTCAAGTGGTGGCTCTCAGAGTGATTTGTGCGTAATAGAAAAAGGCGGCCATTGTTCCTCTCGCTCCTACTGAAAAGCCAATTGTCCCGGTTGATATATTATCGAATAGATATTTGAAAAACACCTTGAGGATTGATTATAATAAACGTTTGCCATGTTTTTGTCGATATTATGGATTTAATTTGGAGTTGTCGTGACCGCAATTTCCGGTGGATTTCTCAACGAAACGTGGACAAGAAACTGAGGTATTTCGGCTATAAAAATAATCTTTATGGAACAGAAGAAACATTTGCTGTCTAACTGGGAGTCTTGTGAGTGAAAACATCCGAAGCTCATCAAAGATAAACAATTTAATTTGTTTGCTTTTCTGATTTTCGTGACCAAGCTTCCTGCTGCTAGCTGGACATAATGCTGTGCTAGGCTATCGATAAACTTACACAAACGCTTGTCTTGCTTTGGCTGTAAAGCATAATTTCAAAATCTGAGATGACAGGGTGATTAACAAAAGGCTAAGCTGTGTCTCACTATATATCACTTGTGATTTCATGAATATGAATATTTTCTAGTAATACATTTTGACCGTTGCGCTATGCTAATTAGTGTAGTTGATGACAATTTTCACGGATCCGGGATGGGTAGTTCTAAGAGGTTATTAACAGTCTGATGGCCTTGAGATAGAAGCTGTTTTTCAGACTCTCGGTCTTTGCTTTGATGCACCTGTACTGACCTCGCCTTCTGGATGATAGCGGGTGAACAGGCAGTGGCTCGGGTGGTTGTTGTCCTTGATGATATTTTTGGCCTTACTGTGACATTGGGTGGTGTAGGTGTACTGGAGGGCAGATAGTTTGCCCCCAGTGATGCGTTGTGCAGACCTCACTACCCTCTGGAGAGCCTTACGGTTGTGGGCTGAGCAGTTTCTGTACCAGGCGGTGATACAGCCCGACAGGATGCTCTCGATTGTGCATCTGAAAAAGTTTGTGAGTGATTTCTTCAGCCTCCTGAGGTTGAAGAGGCGCTGTAGCGCCTTCTTCACCACGCTGTCTGTGTGGGTGGACCGTGATGTGTACGCCGAGGAACATAAAACTTTACACCTTCTCCACTCCTGTCCCGTCGATGTGGATAAGAGGCTGCTCCCTCTGCTGTTTCCTGAAGTCCACGATCATCTCCTTTGTTTTTTTTATATTGAATGTGAGATTATTTTCCTGACACCACACCCTGAGGGCCCTCACCTCCTCCCTGTAGGCCGTCTCGTTGTTGTTGGTAATCAAGCCTACCACTGTAGTGTCGTCTGCAAATTTGATGATTGAGTTGGAGGCATGTCCACGCAGTCATGGGTGAACAGGGAGTACAAGAGAGGGCTGAGAACGCACCCTTGTGGGGCCCCAGTGTTGAGGATCAGCGTGGTGGAGATGTTGTTTCCTACCCTCACCACATGGGGGCGGCCCGTCAGGAAGTCCAGGACCCAATTGCACAGGACGGGGTCGAGACCCAGGGTCTCAAGCTTAATGACGAGTTTGGAGGGTACTATGGTGTTAAATGCTGACCTGTAGTCAATGAACAGCATTCTTACATAGGTATTCCTCTTGTCCAGATGGGTTAGGGCAGTGTGCAGTGTGAATGCGATTGCGTCGTCTGTGGACCTATTGGGGCGGCAAACAAATTGAAGTGGGTCTAGGGTGTCAGGTAGGGTGGAGGTGATATGGTTGTGTATGTAAACTTTTGACCCACTGGAATAGTTTGACATTTGTGGAGTGGTTGAAAATCAAGTTTTAATGACTCCAACCTAAGTGTATGTAATCTTACGACTTCAACTGTATATATAACCGAAAGAATGTGGACACCTGCTCGTCGAACGTCTCATTCCGAAATCATGGGCATTTATATGGTGTTGGTCCCCCATTTGCTTTCCACTAGATGTTGGAACATTGCTGCGGGGACTTGCTTCCATTCAGCCACAAGAGTATTAGTGAGGTTGAGCACTGATGTTGAGCGATTAGGCCTGGTTCGCATTCGCCGTTCAAATTCATCCTAAAGGTGTTTGATGGGATTGAGGTCAGGGATCTGTACAGGCCAGTCAAGTTCTTCTACACCGATCTCGAAAAAACATTTCTATATGGATCTTCTATATGGATATGGAAACTGTTACCACAAAGTTGGAATCACAGAATTGTCTAGGATATCATTGCAGCTTTAAGATTAGCCTTCACTGGAGCTAAGGGGCCAGGAACGAACCATGAAATACAGCCCCAGACAAACTTTAAAGTTGGAACTATGCATTGGGGAAGGTAGCATTCTCCTGGCATCCTCCAAACCCAGATTTTTCCATCAGACTGCCAGATGGTGAAGCGTGATTCGTCACTCCAGAGAATGGGTTTCCGCTGCTCCAGAGTCTAATGGGGGCGAGCTTTAGACCACTCCTAACATGGCACAAGGCGAGACCCAGATGCAGACACAGGAGGCAGATGGTTGGAGTCTTACAATGTTTAATAATACAAGGGGTAGGCAAGAGAAGGGTCGTGGACAGGCAAAAAGGTCAAAACCAGATCAGAGTCCAGGAGGTAGAGTGGCAGACAGGCTCTTGGTCAAGGCAGGCAGAATGGTCAGACAGGTGGGTACAGAGTCCAGAAACAGGCAAGGGTCAAAACCGGGAGGACTAGAAAAAGGAGAATAGCAAAAAGAGTACGGGAAAAACATGCTGGTTGACTTGACTAAACACACAAGACGAACTGGCACAGAGAGACAGGAAACACAGGGATAAATA
This sequence comes from Oncorhynchus clarkii lewisi, assembly GCF_045791955.1. NCBI lineage: Eukaryota > Metazoa > Chordata > Actinopteri > Salmoniformes > Salmonidae > Oncorhynchus > Oncorhynchus clarkii. Next base: position 54,087,211 of record NC_092164.1, read on the forward strand.
AACTGGGGAAAATAAGCAACACCTGTAGGGGGTGGAGACAATCACAGAAACAGGTGAAACAGATCAGTGTGTGACAACTTGAGCTGACGCCTGGTATTGCGCATGGTGATCTTAGGCTGCTCGGCCATGGAAACCCATTTCATGTAGCTCCCGATGTACAGTTATTGTGCTGACGTTGCTTCCGAGGCAGTTTGGAACTAGCTAGTGAGTGTTGCAACAGAGGACAGGCAATTTTTATGTGCTACGCGCTTCAGCACTCAGCAGTCCCATTCTGTGGCTTACCATTTCGCGCTATGCCATTGTTGCTCCTAGACGTTTCTACTTCACAATAACAAAACTTATAGTTTGTCAGGGCAGCTCTAGCAGGGCATAAATTTGATGAACTGACTTGTTGGAGAGGTGGTATCCTATGACGGTGCCGCGTTGAAAGTCACTGAGCTCTTCAGTAAGGCCATTCTACTGCCAATAGAATGGAGATTTGTCTATGGAGATTGCATGGCTGTGTGCTCGATTTTATGCACCTTTCAGCAACGAGTGTTGCTTAAATAGCTCAATCCACTAATTTGAAGGGCTGTCCACATACTTTTGTATATATAGTGTGTTTGCAGTTACATGGGGGCGAGCATGTGTGATTGAATAGTTCATCTTGAAGACAGCGAGGGAGAAGAACAAAAAAATGGTGTCTTAATGTAATGTAGTTTTTTTTGTGCTCCGAGGCAGCGGTAACCATTAAGTTTAAAATATGAAAATGAATCCAATCTGATCTAATTGTTTCTTTTGATAAATGCTTTGCATTGTAAAGCGCTAAAATTTGTCTGGTTGGCTCGCATGACTATTAGGATCTCCAGTGTTCAAATGGAGAGCTGTAAATAAAATATGAATGAAATACATAGAAACATAATTTCACTACAAACACTAATTATACTGATGGTCAATGGTTATATGAACTGCACACGTGAACAATTACAGACAAACTTGTAATCAGCCTTTTATACAGTATATTAGATTTTGGGTCTAGTAGTAAATTGACTACTGGTCGCTGCTTATTATTAAATTATTATAGTTCAATATTGTGTGAGATAATCATTGCTATACTTCCATACTATGATTTGAATAAATACTTTGAAGTAAAACCTCTTCTGGAACAAATGTAATTTCCAATAAGTATTGGGATGTGCTGTCTTATATACAGTATGGTTCACAAAGAGGTAAAACCCACTGCATTCTGGGTAACAAAGCTCATTTAAAGGTGAGGAGGAGGATAAAGAAGATAACATGCTCTATTAGATTAATGTCTTTAAAGTTTGGGACTAAAAATAATCACGTTGAAACGGCCTGTGTTCGGGCAGTTTCCCACCCACACACACACCACATGCACTCATAAAATGAGAAAATGCACAAACCCTGTCAACTTGATTCGCAAACACACAAACAGGTACTCTCTTACACATGTGGTTTGAAGATGTGGAAAAGCAAGCCTCTGGGCGTTTCACCACTCACCTACAGTCATGCACGAACACGTGCACGTGCGACGCATACACACGAACAAACACACACACACACACACACGCACACACACACACACGCACACACGCACACACGCACACACGCACACACACACACACACACACACACACACACACACACACACACACACACACACACACACACACACACATGCAAGTCTAGAAGAAGATGTGCTTAGCTTCAGAACCTCTGAGTAAAAGGTTGTTTACTGCTGATATCTAACTCCTCTCATTTCTCCTCTATGTTAACTGCCAGGCACTAGAAACCAAGTCTACTGGAGTTGTTTTAGCAGCCACCGGTTTGGGATGAGTTGGACCGCAGAGTGAAGGAAAAGCGGCCAACAAGTGCTCATCATATGTGGGAAAGCTGTCATCAAGGCAAATAGTAGCTACCGTGAAATCTCAAATATAAAATATATTTTCATTTGTTTAACACTTTTTTGGTTACTTCATGATTCCATGTGTGTTTTTTCATAGTTTTGATGTCCTCACTATTATTCTACAATGTAGAAAATAGTACAAATAAAGAAAAACCCTGGAATGAGTAGGTGGGTCCAAACTTTTGACTGGTACTGTGCATTTCCTTATTTATTTAGTATAGAATTTTAGCTGTGTGATTTAGAATTTTAGGACCCCTTTAGGTATCCAAAAAATACGAACAAATTATTTGACAAAATGTAGATTTTGGCCGATATAAATGCTTAGAAATGCATTGAATAACACATTCATACTTGGCAAAAAGGGACTGAAAAAACATCAATCATAAGAAACCAGGTTTTACAGTGTCTGTCCTGAAACTAGGAGATGTATAAAAAAAAATGTGTTTATGCATACAGTATTTAACATACAGTTGGGTAGGCACAAAACTACCTCCTGCTTACATTTGTTTTTTAAACCAGTACTGGTTACCTTCAGATGATCGCAACACGGAGAACACCATCTTGTTGTGAGAATCTCACTCAGTGGAGTCCCATTAGTTTCTAACCCAAACGGTTCGGATGTTAAGACAGATTTTTGGGATGTCTCATGGTCTGAAAAATGTCGCTCTAGCTCTGCCACCTTTCACCACACACTGGTGGATATCTCTAGCTTAAAACTGATGGATTGTCCAGGGGATATGTTTTATATGTACTGTAAATTAGACTGATACACCGGTGCGTCAATCAACTCTAGGGTGTTCAGATTCCTGGATTGTGTGCTTGTTCTGTTACCAGTTACTGCAGGAATGTCTACAAATGGCATGCCCATCTTTTTGTGAGAAATTACACTGATAACTCAAACGTAAAGTATTAATAGTGCTTACTTTAGATTAGGGACTGCAAAAGTAATTTACTAATGATTAGTAAATGTGTTAGAAATGTGGGAGTAATTAACAAATGGTTTATACAGACCCTTAAAATAAAGTGTTACCGTGTTTGTCTGTGTGTTCAAGGGTCTTTATGGGAAACTGCATGTGTGTGTCAGTCAGTCAGTATGTATGTGTTCCTCTCTTTGTGGGAGTGTGTTCTCAGTGTGGGAGTAGCACCTGTCCCAGGGGACCTCCACAGGGCTCTAGTTATGAGAGCTCCCACTCTCAGTGGTTACTGTCAGTTACAATCTGTCAAGTCCTAATTTACCAGTAAACACCTTTCACACTCCATCCTCCCTCTCCCAAATCATAACACAGCTCATCCGACTGGACAGAGAATCCCCACACCCTGATTCAGGCACTACATACTTTGGATGGCCCTGATGTGTTGTGTTTGCTCTCTTTTCATGAAGGGGTTTCAGTTATTCTGAAACCTTGAGAAGGACTAGTACCCTGGTGGATGCTGTTCGATCGATATCACATTAGAAACGAGCTAACCCCTGGATAGCATGCTGTTCTCTGGGTACTGCAGGAAGGATCAGAGAATCCTGAACTGAACTGTGAATCACACATACACTGTGAGTGAGCACAAGCACACACACACACACACACACACACAAACTGGCTTCTGCATTAGCTGAGAGGCGAAACCCCTCGAGAGCCCAGAGACTTGTGCCCCCCAAAATAACACTTTATTACATTTTTCAACAGCGTGACTGCTTGTGCTTGCCAGGCTTGCCTGATAAATTCACAGCCAAGGACATTTCTTCCATTGCTGATGTTTCAGAGTGATATTATTTTGTGAGACATTATGAGATATGCTGGTTTCAAACATTCTGTTTTAATCAATTAGTGGTCTTCCAAACTACAGTTAGTTGCCTTAAGTAGTCATTACACTGCTCAGTTGACTATATTCACTCATGCTCTCTGAGATGTCCATTTGTACGCTGCTGTGATATATCATTCCAATTGAGGATACATTTATGTATACATTTGTTTTAATGCGTGATACTCGTTGAACATTGGTATTTTAAAATGCACAGATGTGTCCAGATGGTGTCGCGGAGGGTGTGCACAGGTATACTCCGTATACCCACTTATTTTTGCATGGGCATTGCATATACTTCTTAATCCCCAAGAGGAATATAAAGTAGTGTAGGCAAGGTATACACCGTATCAATTAATAATACTGATGGAACAGATCAGAATGTTTAACTTAAAATGTTGATATACTTGTATTTCTTCACATTTTTGGCGCACCACACATGCGAGCGGTTTTATGGACAGAGATGGAAATATACACTTGAAATTTCGAAAGAGCGGGCATCTGAAGAGCTAACAATTATTTTGCTAACTCCATCTCATGTGCTACAGTAACACATCTAACCAAACAACAGTGCAAGGCACCTGGACACTGGAATTAAAGGGTTACTACACACAACAACAAAAAACATTCTTCGATTTTTCCCAGGCTTCACAAGTGGTCCAGGCTTCTCCTGGTATGGTTTAAGAATTGTTATGGATGTAGAAACATCACATTTTGTTGTTTTTCTATTAAAAATAGTGAGACTTTAAAATAAATTCATTCTTATCTCTTTCAATAGTAGGCCTACAATTAGCAGGGTGTCACCACCACAGTGTCCTGGCTCCCCTGTCTGTTGTGGTGTCACCACCACATTGGTCTCATTCCCCTGTGTGTCATGGTGTCACCACCACAGTGTCCTGGCTCCCCTGTCTGTCAGGGTGTCACCACCACAGTGGTCTCATTCCCCTGTTTGTCATGGTGTCACCATCACAGTGTCCTGGCTCCTCTGTCTGTCAGGGTGTCACCACCACAGTGGTCTCATTCCCCTGTTTGTCATGGTGTCACCACCACAGTGTCCTGGCTCCCCTGTCTGTTGTGGTGTCACCACCACAGTGGTCTCATTCCCCTGTTTGTCATGGTGTCACCACCACAGTGTCTTGGCTTCCCTTGTCTGTCATGGTGTCACCACCACAGTGTCTTGGCTTCCCTGTCTGTCATGGTATCACCACCACAGTGGTCTCATTCCCCTGTCTGTCATGGTGTCACCACCACAGTGTCTTGGCTTCCCTGTCTGTCATGGTATCACCACCACAGTGTCTTGGCTTCCCTTGTCTGTCAGGGTGTCACCACAACAGTGTCCTGGCTCCCCTGTTTGTCATGGTATCACCATCACAGTGTTCTCATTCCCCTGTCTGTCATGGTGTCACCACCACAGTGTCTTGGCTTCCCTGTCTGTCATGGTATCACCACCACAGTGTCTTGGCTTCCTTGTCTGTCATGGTGTCACCACAACAGTGTCCTGGCTTCCCTGTCTGTCATGGTGTCACCACCACAGTGTCCTAGCTTCCCTTGTCTGTCATGGTGTCACCACAACAGTGTCCTGGCTTCCCTGTCTGTCATTGTATCACCACCACAGTGTCTTGGCTTCCCTGTCTGTCATGGTGTCACCACAACATTGTCCTGGCTTCCCTGTCTGTCATGGTATCACCACCACAGTGTCTTGGCTTCCCTGTCTGTCATGGTGTCACCACAACAGTGTCCTGGCTTCCCTTGTCTGTCATCGTGTCACCACAACAGTGTCCTGGCTTCCCTGTCTGTCATGGTATCACCACCACAGTGTCTTGGCTTCCTTGTCTGTCATGGTGTCACCACAACAGTGTCCTGGCTTCCCTGTCTGTCATGGTGTCACCACCACAGTGTCTTGGCTTCCCTTGTCTGTCATGGTGTCACCACAATAGTGTCCTGGCTTCCCTGTCTGTCATGGTATCACCACCACAGTGTCCTGGCTTCCCTTGTCTGTCATGGTGTCACCACAACAGTGTCCTGGCTTCCCTGTCTGTCATGGTATCACCACCACAGTGTCTTGGCTTCCCTGTCTGTCATGGTGTCACCACAACAGTGTCCTGGCTTCCCTTGTCTGTCATTGTGTCACCACAACAGTGTCCTGGCTTCCCTGTCTGTCATGGTATCACCACCACAGTGTCTTGGCTTCCCTTGTCTGTCATTGTGTCACCACAACAGTGTCCTGGCTCCCCTGTTTGTCAGGGTGTCAGCACCACATTGCATTACTGAGCTCATCTGAGAGTAATGCTTCCACACTGGGAGTGTGTATGAGTGTTTAGGGGAAGGAAATGTATCCTTCAACAGTGTGATCAGATTAAGATCCTACATCTGTACGTGTGTACATATAGTGTGTATTAGTGTATGTTTGGTGTTTCTATGCATTATGTCTGCATATCAGTGGTGAAACGTGACTATAGGACCCAGGACTTCAAAGGGGCAAAACTCTTCCAATACGTTGTATCAAACTAGAAAAAAAACAGAAAACACAACATCTCTTCATGCACTCGACATGATACATTTTGTAGTCGGACCATTCTAGTTCTAGTGAAGGAAGAGAAATGCTTTTTGATGACATTATGAATTAATCAAACTGGCGTGGCCTCGCTTCGGGCTGCCTCAGACAGAGACAGAACCGGCACGGACACAGCATGACACACAGAGTAGAATAATGTGACAATAATAATGTGATAATGAATAATGTGATAATGTTTACACAACCTATGGTAGCCTAACACCACTATCACACTGTCACCAATAGCAACAACAACAGTGTCACATCAACGGTGACAGGCTCGTGGTGCTGAAAGGACAGTGACCGTAATACCTGTGCTGCATGACTCCATGATGCTGAAGGAGAGACCGTTTTGGTCAATAGACACTGCTGATTGACAGCAGTCACACAAAGCATCCAATAATGTTAAAGAATAAGCAGATTATTCACTCCCGTAGGCCCCATGAAATCAGAACAATAATAAAGCACAGCCATTTCATTTCCAAAATGAAATGAACAAACCTTAACAAAGATATTCCCATTGCAAATATATTTGTTCATGTTTATGACACTAACCGGTGATCTAAAGTTTAAATGCAACAATGTTTCACAGTCATTATCTCCAAAGAGATAGCTAGCACCCGAGCTGCAACAAAAAAGCATGCCACTCACCAGATGATGATGATTTGTAAACATAGTTTGAAAGAAGTTTGAAAGTTAATCTTGAAAAGGGTAAAGCTAACAGATTAGCAACAACATCCACCTTGAAGTTGACAACAGCAGCCGCTGTCACCATTGTCACACTACTACAACACAAGCTAGCTAATGTTTCTAGCGTTAGCGTGGGAGAACTACTGCCTGTGTCACTGATTATTTGATCTTGAGCTCTCAGTAGTAACGTGTCTAGGCCTTCGAGAAAGCCTAGACATGTCACTTTTTTTTAAATCCATGAGAGTCTAAGCCCTGTCTTAGCCGGTGGGGGGGAGGGGGGGGGATTGTCATACCAATGGTAATTTTGCTATTTGATTTTGAATGTTAAGACCCCTTGAAGTATGAATAAAAAAATATATATATATCTATATTGATTACGTGTTTATCTTTGGACTTACTGCTATTGGCCCATACAAACACATTGAATAATAGATTTACAACAGATAGTACCCCAAAAATAATCTAAAGGAAGTTTGTTCTGAAGTGTCTGTCCAGATCAGGAAACATATATATATATATATATATTGATGGCACTAAACAGTCTCCATATATGTATAACTTCAGACGAGTCCCATGATCCTTGTGGGGTCATATAGCAAAACGGAGAACAACATCAGGTTCGTAAGAGTCTCATAATAGTTTGTAGGCCAAACCATTCGTACACTAGAGACGATTTTGTGAGAAGACCAATTTTCGGGATGTCTCATGTAGGGCTGTGGTGGTCATGACATTTTTTCAGCCGGTGACTGTCAAGCAAATAACTGCCCATCTCATAGTAGTTGACCGTTAATTAACATAAACACATTTAGCATATCCTGGTTTCCCCACACTGATGCAGACCTTTGGAACATCTACATTTTAAAAAGTAAACTAAATCCAGGTAATACTGCCTACACCATCGAGATAAATATATTATTTATATTTAGACAGTTCTAAAGAAACATGATATGAAGAAAATGTAGTCTATTTCAGAAAAACAGAATAGCATACTATGAGTTGTCGTTATGTTAGGCCCTGATCTGGTTATGCCATATGGCTGTGGGCTACACTAGTTAATTTAGCAGACAAGATTATCTTAAAATTCAGTGGTATTGTTTTATATTATTTAATAGTATGAAGAATACAATTGAACAAAGCTGAATAAAATAAAAAGGATATTTTCTCCAAACGATTTGAGGTATTGCGCACGTGTTTATTCTGTGTTTAGCGATTAACAAAGAAAGAGGTACTCACTCCTATGTGCTTAATTTAGAGTTGTTTTTGTAACTAGTTAATGATACAAATCTTGGGCTATATGTTTAGATTTTTTATACCTTCTAAGTTGCATAAGGCATGACCTTTGCTTTGTTTTTTGCACAGGCTGTACACACTTCATCAGTCTCTAATTCACAATTTGACAAGCACTTGATAATGCCTTGAATTTTCCGGCGGTATCCCCTTTGCGTGGCCGTAATGTCCCCTAAAATAATCTATGTATTTTGCGGCCAGCAACCTTTGTGCCATTGAGCTGATTATAATAATTATAATTCCAAAAGCACTTCTCACTCAAATGGCTCTTCATCACGTGATCGGGGCATTCCCACAGGCTACAAGTGAAGACAGACACATCGGGGACGCAACTGCCTGCGTCCTTATCCAATTCCCAGGCGCATATTGAAGATACTGGAAGAGCTGTCCACATTTACTTTTCATCAGCCAACGAGATGAATAGGCCTAACAAACAGCGAAAGCACTAGCCTATGTCAATCTACTTTCACCATAGCACAAAAGTTGACCTATTCTATTCTGTGTGAGAAATAAATATTTCAAACATAGTCTGGGACAGTTGTGGGATAAGATAGATCCCAAATTAATACAACCACTAGCATCAAAAATGTTTTTAAGCAATGAGGTTGACACAACAGATCAGAATGTTTTGCTTTCTTACGGCTAGGCATCTTTTTTTCTCAATTTCCGATGAAATGACTGACGTGCCCAAAGTAAACTGCCTGTTTCTCAGGCCCTGAAGCCCTAACCCCTAACCCTAAACCTGACCTATAACCCTAAGCATATCTCCAGTCCATCAGATTGTTAAACAGTCACCACCAGCCGGCCTCCGCCCAGTCCCCTGCCGTGAACGATAGTCAGTGTTACTAGGCGGCTACCACCTGATACTCTACCCTTCACCTTAGAGACTGCTGCCTTAAAATGTTGACAAACTATGAGGCCATTTCTTCATATTATAAGTGCAGCAATGTGCACATGGCATTAGGCTATCAGCGCAAATGTTCCATTAGCGGGAAAACGCCATTCTCAAAAGTGACAGTAAATGTAATTATGCATGTAATGCTTTTATTATAAAGGTGCATTTTTATGGTGAAAATGATCTCCCCCAAACTTGAAACTCACCTGCTGTGTATGAATGCCAGTTTAGTAATACTGCACAACATGAGCTCATGGGCTATCATGAAATACTTGATTAGATTAGCAAGTTTGGTAGGCTACTAATGACCATCAGCAGCATCAGAGCTTCAAGAAGCATAATTACCGACTAAACGGTCACATGGAATTTGACTGCCATCATGACTCGTGACCTTCGGTGTGGCGGTAATACGGTCACTGTAAGAGCCCTAGTAACACGGTCTAAAAAACACACCTCTAAGTCTGTCACCTTTCATCGCTGATGCAGAAGTGCAACATAGACGGATGCAGTATATTGAGGTAAATCTAATGCAAAAAACCCCAGATATCTCTAACTTAAATTTACATATTTATATGTGGATTTTTTATTATGCTAGTTTCATTTCTTCTAGGGTGAAGACATCACCTTAGAGGTTTAAACGGTCCCACCCATTGCAAGTCAAAATACGATAGGTTCATTCCACTGTCACTCCAAAAATCTGCGTCATCAGGCAAAAGCGGGGAGGGTGTAGCACCATTCTCAAATCGAACAGTAATCTGTGCCCTCTATCATTTTGTCTCTCTCATGGTGAATTGTCTAGAAACATACAACATCTCTTTCAATAAAATAAATGTTTGAATTTCAGAACCATTCTTCATTGGAAAGGCAGAGAAAGCATTTTTATTAAAAGCATCACTTTTACATGGGAAAACACAGAATCCCACTAATTACTACACATGCTTAATTACGTCACTGTTTTGAATCGACTTTGCCATGGGCTTTGAAGGGTGCACCTGACTCACGCCCGAGAGTTAGCCCGGTTCCAAATCGAATGCCATCCACTTTCAGCCAATGCAAAACACGCCTACACATGTGCCCGACGACAATTAATCGAACCCCTTCAATGGCAGAGGCCTTCTGTCCAGCTTCTGAAGACCTAGCCAATGGCTGGCTGAACTAGCTAGATTTTCCCACCCAGAGACCAACAAAGAAAAATCCTGATTAGATACGTTTTTCTCTAGGGTATTAACAGTTCTATTTCCAACACAAACGGAAGAGATGAAATCAAAAGATCATTCATATGATTGTAAAGATAAAATAGAGATTTTATACATCCTTAGGCTTCTCTGAAGGCCTAGAAGGCCCTCACAGTTCCCCGCTGCTGCATATACATCTACATGTATTATTTTAATCTCATGTTGGAGACGCTGATGATGGTACAGTGGGTGTGTAAATGAAATATCATGTATCTCTGTGTAAGCCTCTTTCTTTTCTTCCTCTCTCTGTCGCCTTGCTCTCTCATCCGTGGTGAATCTCAATTGTTTATTCACCAAAAAGCGCGTGCCTCATTTTTCAACTGCCACTCTCTCTTTTTACAGAGTATCAGTGCAGAGCGGTGTTGGCTGGCTCGCTGTTTCATTTCATTGGTAGAACATTAACGCTTGTTCCATATTGGATGACACTCTCAATCCAATTTAGTTGGGGTGTTCTACTGTTCTACCTCATGTTGCCTTCTAGCTTGCGGTTAATAGTCGTGAGTGTGTGTGTTTGTCTGCGTGTACGTGCGTGCTTGCGTGCTCGCAAATGAATGTGTGTGTGCGCGAGTGTGAGTGTTTGATGTGATTAGTTCTAGCTGCCTGTTCTCCCAGGACCTGTTCTTCTCTGAGTTGAATTCCTGTGCTAATGTGTTTGCCGTGATTGCCATAGTTAAGAGTCAAGCTAGCAGCAGCACTGGTAGTGAAATTAGGTTTCTCTCTACTGATGAGTTGTGAGTGGAAGGTTGTAGTACAAAATGGCTTCCAAGCTCTCATCCACACTAAGGTGGGTGTTGTAGACTGTTGGGCAGTGGCATAAGTACTGAAGTAAAAATACTTTAAAGTACTACTTAAGTCGTTTTTTGGGGAGGCTGTACTTTACTTTATATTAATATTTTTGACTACTTTTACTTTTACTTCACTACATTCCTAAAGACAATTGTGTACTTTTTACTCCAAACATTGTCCCTGACACCCAAAAGTGCTCGTTACATTTTGAATGCTTAGCAGGACAGGAAAATGGTCTAATTCACACACTTAATAATAAATAATATCCCTGGTCATCCCTACTGCCTCTGATCTGGAGGACTCACTAAACACATACTACATTTGTAAATTATGTCTGGGAGTTGGAGCGTGCCCCTGGCTATCCGTAAATAAATAAATACTCTAAAATGTGTCCGTCTGCTTTGCTTAAAATAAAGAATTTGATGAATAAAGAATGTGTTATACTGGTTCTTGTACTTTTGATACTTATGTCCTGTACATTTTAGCAACTACATTTACTTTTGATACTTAAGTATATTTAAAACCAAATACTTTTTGTCTTTTACTCAAGTAGTTTTTTATGGGGTTTTAATTTTTTCTATTAAGGTATCTTAACGTTTACTCAAGTATGACAATTTACTTTTCCCACCACTTTGAGATGGTGAGACTCACACATGCAGAAAAGCACACCAGCCAGGTCACTGGAGATTCACGTCGGGAGAAGCCTTCTAAACGGCCACTAGAGCACCATCTCCAAGGATTGTGTGTTCAATCCCAGTGCTAGGCACTCATTTTTGTGTCTTTGTTGTTTTAACCCTAACCCAAACCTTGGCCCTTACCTTAACCATTCAGAATGAACGTCTAAACATTATGTTTGAACTCTAACCCAAACATTGGCCCTTACCTTAACCATTCAGAATGAACGTCTAAACATTATTTTTGAACTCTAACCCAAACCTTGGCCCTGACCTTAACCATTCAGAATTAATGCCTAAATTTAAGCATTGAAATTTGACGTTTACCCCCCCCCTTCCCCCATCAGCCATTTAAGATTCCTTTAGGTGGACAGGGGGTGAATATGCCTTAACGATACAAAAACACCGCAACACCACCACCCCAAACTAGAACAAGAAGGATTAAAAACAAATGGTTTCTCTACTGGAGCCCAAGAGCTCAATTTAGCGTGATCTTCTTTTGATTAAAGGAATGACAAACACTTTGAGTCCCTGGACATTAATTGTTAATGTGAGGTCTGAGGTTGTTGCTAGGAAGCTTGTTTGATTACAATCCCATTCCAATTTCTTTTTCTTTTTCCCTCTCAAGCACTCTTCTGCTTTCCAAGTAGGGCTTTTCTGGTCATCCAGGGATTTGAAAACTGTCGCATAGAACAAAGCACAACACAGCTCCATTTGATGGCAAATTAATATTTTGACAAGATCAAATCGAGCAATTGCTGTAAATCCACTGATCCACTTTGGTCCCCATGGTGTCAGATGTATTTTGGTCTGCCTCAGGCCGAGCCCAGAGCTCGTCCGTAATAAGAAATACCAAGCAGCCTCCGCTTCTACCCAAAGGTGACCAAAGGGATTACATATCAAAATGTTATATTTACATGTTTAGATAAGATATGTTTGTTTAAGACGCATTTACTTATAGTTTTATGAAAAAAAGGGAAATTAATTGAGGTTGTATTTGGATTTCTCTTCACAGTCCCGACTTGCAAAGGTTAGAAAGAGAAAAGGGTAAAGGAGTGAGTCAGGAAGAGATATTTCTTGTGAATGTAGCACCCGGGAAAAATTGATTTTGGTTTGGGTTGAAGGTTTTATCACAACTTTTAATCTTGCGAGAAAAGGACACATCTAATCAGCTGACTGTTCTGTTGGGATTAGTGGGTTTAACCCCAGCTGGTGTCTGTTGAGATCTCTCTCTCTATCCCCCCTCTCTCTCAATCTCTTTTCTCTTGCTCCCCCTCTTTCTCTCTCTCTCCATGAAGCTCTTTCTCTTGTTCTCTCTCTCCCTCTCTTAGTATCTCTCTCTCTCCATGAAAATCTTTCTCTTGTTCTCTCTCTCCCTCTCTTAGTATCTCTCTCTCTCCATGAAACTATCTTTCTCTTGTTCTCTCTTTCCCTCTCAATATCTCTCTCCATGAAACTATCTTTCTCTTGTTCCCCCTCTCCCTCTCTCAATATCTCTATCTCTCCATGAAACTATCTTTCTCTTGTTCCCTCTCTCTCTCTCTCTCTCAATATCTCTCCCTCTCTCCATGAAACTATCTTTCTCTTGTTCCCTCTCTCCCTCTCTCAATATCTCTCCCTCTCTCAATATCTCTCCCTCTCTCAATATCTCTCCCTCTCTCAATATCTCTCCCTCTCTCCATGAAATTATATTTATCTTGTTCCCTCTCTCCCTCTCTCAATATCTCTCCCTCTCTCCATGAAATTATATTTCTCTTGTTGTTGTCTCTGTATTTTAGATCTGTCGCCATATCTCTTTCTTCATTTCTTTTGTTTCTTTTTTCACTCTTTTTTCCCTTTACACTCTATCTACTATCTCTCATGTTCTTCCCTTCTCTTTCACTTTCTTTCTGGCTCTCGATCCAAAGACTCATCACTATCAAGAGCAAGCATGAAACTGGTCCTCGATGACACTAGCTAATGATATTGTGGACTCCAAACATCACAAGAGAAACCTCTATACTGCTGCGAGACAGAGATGGAGTCAATGTGTTTATGCACAGTGTGGTGTCCTTGTGGGATTGAAGGAAAGCACTCTACTCTTGTGTGATAAAGGGGAAAAACGAGAAAAGTGAATACATTCTCTGTTACGTCTTCACACACTATATATAGAGGCTATAGGTACTTTTGCATGAAGGGAAATCGTAATCCAGTTAGTGAAAAATCTGTTCATAGTTTGAGTGGATTAACGCATAATCTGAGTTTGGCCTGGATCAGTGTCATACACAACAATGTTAGGCTTACAGACAGTGTTTCTTTGAATCAACTGTCTGATTCTAGAACAGTGTGGTTTGTTTCTAGTAACTGATTCTAGAAGAAAGTGGTTTGGTTCTTGAGTCTGGTTCTAACAGTGTGGTTTGGTTCTAGAACAGAGGTTTGGTTCTAGAGTATGATTCTAGAATATGGTGTTTTGATTCTACAGGCTGCGTCTTGAAAAGAGTGGTCTGGTTCTAGAGTCTGATTCTAGAACACAGTGTTCTTGTTCTAGAGTCTGATTCTAGAACACAGTGATTTGGTTCTAGAGTATGATTCTAGAAGACAGTGGTCTGGTTCTAGAGTCTTATGCTAGAACACAGTGTTTTGGTTCTTGAGTCTGGTTCTATAACAAATTGGTTTCATCCCAAAGTCTGGTTCTAGAATATGGTGTTTGGAGTCTAGAGTGGTTCTGGAACCGATTGGTTTGATTCTCTGCCTTGCCATTCAATGCCCTTTCATGCCATCTCTCTTCATCTCTCTCTCTCTGCCCCAGTCTAAGGATCTACAGAACCGTATGGGTGGTGGATAAGTCAAGATCCCAGCTGGGGTTGATGTTCAAAGGCAGCATCAGAGAGACGGAATCCAGTGTTATCTCAGTTAAGCAAACAATGGCCAAACAATTCCACAGCATCAAAGCACTCTGTCTTATACACCCTTATCCATTTCCTGAGCTTGAAACAAGCAGCTTGAGATGGATAGAGGCATCAAATTCCTTGTTGTTTCCTTTGCTCTGTGACAACACATGTCAAAGACTGAACATGCCACTGTAGAACCCACTGAAACAGACACTGCATCAAAAATGAATGCATGGTGTGTGCGGGCGCGTGTGTTTGTGTGGATGCACGTGTGGTGCATGCGTGCATGTGTGGGTTCATGTGTTTGTAAGGATCCTCTTCTTTTAGCAATCTGCTCTGAGACCCACCCCAGGTTCTTATACTGCTCTGTTCACACAGGCAAGTCTGGATTTTGTGGTTTCATCTTTATTTTAATGTGAATTTCTATCAACCATGCTGAATTATTTTTCTGACTGAGCGCAATCTGTTGGCACAAAAGCATTTTATACTGTTAAATCTGTGTTTTTCTATTTCAATTAGATTTTCCTACAGATCAATAGTGGAGTATACACTTCTAGTAGATGCAAAATGAGAAGCAGGCCAGACAGTCTCCCCACCCACGTGTATGGCATCCAACAATACCAATTATACAGTCTTCCAGTTCAAAGCTTCTCATCTGTTTCAGTGTCTCTCTGTTTCATTGGTCTGACTCATACCATGCTCTACAACAGTATAATTTACATTTAGTGAGGCGTGGAATAGTAATGGGTATTGATAGTGTGAGGGCATTGATAGTGTGATGGGTATTGATAGTGTGAGGCGTAATGGAGTAGTGATGGGTGTTGATAGTGTGAGGCGTGATGGAGTAGTGATGGGTATTGATAGTGTGAGGCGTGATGGAGTAGTGATGGGTGTTGATAGTGTGGGGCGTGATGGAGAATTTAAGGGCATTGATATTGTGAGAAGTGATGGAGTAGTGATGGGTATTGATAGTGTGAGGCGTGATGGAGTAGTGATGAGTATTGATAGTGTGAGGTGTGATTGAGTATTGATAGTGTGAGGCGTGATGTAATAGTGATGGATATTGATAGTGTGAGGCGTGATGGATTAGTGATGGATATTGATAGTGTGAGGCGTGATGGAATAGTAATGAGTGTTGATAGAGTGAGGCGTGATGGAGTAGTGATGGGTGTTGATAGTGTGAGGCGTGATGAAGAATTTAAGGGTATTGATAGTGTGAGGCGTGATGGAGTAGCGATGGGTGTTGATAGTGTGAGGCATGATGGAATAGCGATGGGTGTTGATAGTGTGAGGCGTGATGGAGAAGTGAAGGGTATTGATATTGTGAGAAGTGATGGAGTAGTGATGGGTGTTGATAGTGTGAGGCGTGATGGAGTAGTGATGAGTATTGATAGTGTGAGGTGTGATTGAGTATTGATAGTGTGAGGCGTGATGTAATAGTGATGGATATTGATAGTGTGAGGCGTGATGGATTAGTGATGGATATTGATAGTGTGAGGCGTGATGGAATAGTAATGAGTGTTGATAGAGTGAGGTGTGATGGAGTAGTGATGGGTGTTGATAGTGTGAGGCGTGATGAAGAATTTAAGGGTATTGATAGTAGCGATGGGTGTTGATAGTGTGAGGCGTGATGGAGTAGCGATGGGTGTTGATAGTGTGAGGCGTGATGGAATAGCGATGGGTGTTGATAGTGTGAGGCGTGATGGAGAAGTGAATGGTATTGATATTGTGAGAAGTGATGGAGTAGTGATGGGTATTGATAGTGTGATGCGTGATGGAATAGCGATGGGTGTTGATAGTGTGAGGCGTGATGGAGAAGTGAAGGGTATTGATATTGTGAGAAGTGATGGAGTAGTGTGATGGAGATAGTGTGAGTGATGAGTGTTGATAGTGTGAGGCGTGATAGTGTGAGGCGTGATGGGAGATATGGAATAGCGATGGGTGTTGATAGTGTGAGGCGTGATGGAGTAGTGATGAGTGTTGATAGTGTGAGGCGTGTTGGAGTAGTGATGGGTATTGATAGTGTGAGGCGTGATGGAGTAGTGATGGGTATTGATAGTGTGATGAGTGATGAGTGTTGATAGTGTGAGGCGTGATGGAGTAGTGATGAGTGTTGATAGTGTGAGGCGTGATGGAGTAGTGATGAGTGTTGATAGTGTGAGGCGTGATGGAGAAGTGATGGGTGTTGATAGTGTGAGGCGTGATGGAGTAGTGATGTGATATAGTGTGAGGCGTGATGGAGAAGTGGAGTGTGAGGCGTGATGGAATAGTAATGAGTGTTGATAGAGTGAGGTGTGATGGAGTAGTGATGGGTGTTGATAGTGTGAGGCGTGATGAAGAATTTAAGGGTATTGATAGTGTGAGGCGTGATGGAGTAGCGATGGGTGTTGATAGTGTGAGGCGTGATGGAATAGCGATGGGTGTTGATAGTGTGAGGCGTGATGGAGAAGTGAATGGTATTGATATTGTGAGAAGTGATGGAGTAGTGATGGGTATTGATAGTGTGATGCGTGATGGAATAGCGATGGGTGTTGATAGTGTGAGGCGTGATGGAGTAGTGATGAGTGTTGATAGTGTGAGGCGTGTTGGAGTAGTGATGGGTATTGATAGTGTGAGGCGTGATGGAGTAGTGATGGGTATTGATAGTGTGAGGCGTGATGGAGTAGTGATGAGTGTTGATATTGTGAGAAGTGATGGATTAGTGATGGGTGTTGATAGTGTGAGGTGTGATGGAGTAGTGATGAGTGTTGATAGAGTGAGGCGTGATGGAGAAGTGATGAGTGTTGATAGTGTGAGGCGTGATGGAGTAGTGATGAGTGTTGATAGTGTGAGGCGTGATGGAGAAGTGATGGGTGTTGATAGTGTGAGGCGTGATGGAGTAGTGATGGGTGTTGATAGTGTGAGGCGTGATGGAGTAGTGATGAGTGTTGTTAGTGTGAGGCGTGATGGTGATGAGTGTTGATAGTGTGAGGCGTGATGGAGAGTAGTGATGGGTGTTTATAGTGTGAGGCGTGATGGAGAAGTGATGAGTGTTGATATGAGGCGTGATGGAGTAGTGATGGGTGTTGATAGTGTGAGGCGTGATGGAGAGTGATGAGTGTTGTTAGTGTGAGGCGTGATGGAGTAGTGATGAGTGTTGATAGTGTGAGGCGTGATGGAGAAATTAAGGGTATTGATAGTGTGAGGCGTGATGGAGTAGTGATGAGTGTTGATAGTGTGAGGCGTGATGGAGTAGTGATGGGTATTGATAGTGTGAGGCGTGATGGAGTAGTGATGGGTATTGATAGTGTGAGGCGTGATGGAGTAGTGATGAGTGTTGATATTGTGAGAAGTGATGGATTAGTGATGGGTGTTGATAGTGTGAGGTGTGATGGAGTAGTGATGAGTGTTGATAGTGTGAGGCGTGATGGAGTAGTGATGAGTGTTGATATTGTGAGAAGTGATGGATTAGTGATGGGTGTTGATAGTGTGAGGTGTGATGGAGTAGTGATGAGTGTTGATAGTGTGAGGCGTGATGGAGTAGTGATGGGTGTTGATAGTGTGAGGCGTGATGGGGTAGTGATGGATATTGTGTTTTCTTTCTCCTCTTTCTCCATCTGCTTTGTTTTAAAGATCAAAAGAAGAGATCCCAATTCATAGCCCTGGTTTTACCCTAATACTGTACTCTGCTCTAGGCCAATTCATGTGCTTGACCATTTGAATGGTGCGGTGAAGATATTTTCTCTGGTCTTCAGATCATGTGTTGTTCTTGAGGCCGTGTTTGTGTTTCTGCTTTTGTTGTGGTTTGTTCTTGAGGCTGTGTTTGTGTTTCTGCTTTTGTTGTGGTCTTTGTTAAATGTTCTCATCTCTTTACCCTTGTCCTCTTCCATGTCTTCTGTGGACCCATTACTTAGTCTCTCCTTCTCTCTCTCAATCCCTCTCTACTGATCCCTTCTCTCTACATCTCCTCTATCTATCCACCCCTTCTTCCCTCTCATTGCTCTCCATGCCCCTCTATACCTCTCTCCACTCTCTCTCTCATGTCTCTCTAGCCTCTAGCCTCTCCACCCTCCCTCTCGCTCATATATCTCCAAGCCATTTCTTTCTATCTCTCCACTCCTCCTTTCAAACTGATTTTCAAATGAATGTCAAATGAATGTATTGTCAAATTAATGTATTGTTTTAGAGGTTGTATTGTATATCTAAGTCAAAGTCGATCATTTTAAACCTAGCATGAAAGTACATCCTTGTAACTGTCTGACTACATACCATACACAAGTAAAATAAATTGAGGGAGAGTTTACATTTACTATGCTTTGTCTGCCCCTGAGTCCAGGTTGCTCTCTCAGGTAAATCTCCATGTCCCTCTATCTCTCCACTCTTCCTTTCTCTCATGTCTTTCAATCCTTACCTCTATCTCTCCATACCCCTCTCTATCTCTCCATACCCGTCTCTCTCAGGTCTCTCTCCATACCCCTCTCATAGCCAGTCCTAATGAGGTGCTGTCCCCCTGGGTCACAACTCTTTCTCTCCCCCTGGATAAACATCCCTTCACAGAGCAGCCTCGGCCTGATCCTTGACCTATCAGAGTGCACATCAAAGCAGAAAGAAGAAGAGAGGGGCGCCCCAGTATGAGAGATGTATCATCATTACAGAGAAAGAAAGGGAGGGAGAAATTGAGTCTGTATACAAAGATTCCAAGATGTAGAGAGAGAAGGAGCTTGCCAGAACATACAATAGTCGGGAGATTGGAAAGAGAAGGCCAGAGGTGGAGGGAAAGAGAGAGGAAAAAAGGAGGAGGAGGCAGAGACAGCTATGGAAAGAGAGAGGTAGAACGAGAGACAGTCACTGTAATAGATCTTGTCATGTGTGATTCGTTGTCTACTCAAAATAGGTCAAAATTCTTCCCCCTCATGTGTCATCTTTATGTCAACATCATCATCTCCCTGACACTACCGTCTTGACTTGGGGAAAATGTTCATTTAAAATGGTAGATTAATTCTGTGTTTTTGACTCTGTCTGTTATCATAATTGAAAATGTAGAGGGAGTTCTGTGACTGTGGGATCCAAGTTCTTAGCCCAAAATGTCATTGGGATCTTCCATGTATTGTTCAGACTTGATTAGATGAGTGTTTTATTATTGATGGGCCTACTCTTTGATTCCACTCTGCTCTTTGACCACGTCATGAAAGTGAAAAGTATTATGTGATTGACAGCGAGTGAGCCATGTTTGAATCGTAAGATCAGTACTGTACGAGACGGTACAGTAGGTAGAATAGGCTTGAATGGGACTGAACTCTAGTGACTTTGAAGCCTGCATTACATAAAGAGGAAGTTGTATTATTTGTGATATACTTAAATGACCGAATGATTGAGAGTGGTGTAAGAGACCACACATGAACAGAGAGCGGTCAGAGATCGACAACCATTCTCTGTGTTAGTTAATACAGCCTGTTCAGCGTGTGTAGGCTTAGCGGTTCTCCACCATTGATCTGTCTGCAAGAGATAAGCATACTGCCGCACTCTCTCTCTCTCACACACACATACACACACACAGTGAGACATAAATATATATGAGAGAGAGAGAGAGAGAGAGAGAGAGAGAGAGAGAGAGAGAGAGAGAGAGAGAGAGAGAGAGAGAGAGAGAGAGAGAGAGAGAGGTCATGCACTCCTGATTTCTTCTGGAAAAAATGTGAATTAGAGTTGGATAAACGAAGATCAATTTAGATTTTTTTCGCAAGGATTTACAGATGAAGTCGGAAGTTTACATACACCTTAGCCAAACACATTTAAACTCAGTTTTTCACAATTCCTGACATTTAATCCTAGTAAAATTCCCTTTCTTAGGTCAGTTAGGATCACCACTTTATTTTAATAATGTGAAATGTCAGAATAATATTACAGAGAATGATTTATTTCAGCTTTCATTTCTTTCATCACAATCCCAGGTGCTCAGAAGCTTACAAACACTCAATTAGTATTTGGTAGCATTGCATTTAAATTGTTTAACTGGGGCAAATGTTTTGGGCAGCTTTCCCCAAGGTTCCGACAATAAGTTGGGTGTAATTTTGGCCCATTCCTCCTGACAGAGCTGGTGTAAGTGAGTCAGGTTTGTAGGCCTCCTTGCTCGCACATGCTTTTTCCGTTTTGCCCACAAATTTTCTATAGGATGAGGTCAGGGATTTGTGATGGCCAATCCAATACTTTTACTTTTTTTAAGCCATTTTGCCTCAACTTTGGAAGTATGTTTGGGGTCATTGTCCATTTGGAAGATCCATTTGCGACCAAGCTTTAACTTCCTGACTGATGTCTTGAGATGTTGCTTCAATATATCCACATAATTTCCCTTTCTCATGATGTCTTCTATTTTGTGAAGTGCACCAGTACCTCCTGAGGCAAAGCACCCCCACAATATGATGCTGCCACCCTGTGCTTCACAGTTGGGATGGTGTTCTTCGGCTTACAAGCCTTCCCCTTTTTCCTCCAAACATAACGATGGTCATTATGGCCAAACAGTTATATTTTTGTTTAATCAGACCAGATGACCAGATGACATTTCTCCAAAAACGATATTTGTCCCCATGTGCAGCTGCAAACTGTAGTCTGGCTTTTTTTAATGGCAGTTTTGAAGGAGTGGCTTCTTCCTTGCTGAGCGGCCTTTCGATATAGGACTTGTTTTACTGTGGATACTGTGGATATAGATACTTTTGTACCTGTTTCCTCCAGCATCTTCACAAGGTCCTTTGCTGTTGCTCTGGGATTGATTTGCAAAACCAAAGTATGTTCAACTCTAGGAGACAGATGCGTCTCCTTCCCGAGAAGTATGACGGTTGAGTTGTCCATGGTGTTTATACTTGCGTACTATTGATTGTACAGGTGAATGTGGTACCTTCAGGCATTTGGAAATTGCTGCCAAGGATGAACCAGACTTGTGGAGGTCTACAACATTTTGGCTGATTTCTTTTGATTTTCCCATGATGTCAAGCAAAGAGACACTGAGTTTGAAGGTAGACCTTGAAATACATCCACAGGTACACCTCCAATTGACTCAAATTATGTCAATTAGCTCATCAGAAGCGTATAAAGCCATGACATAATTTTCTGGAATTTTTCAAGCTGATTAAAGACACTGTCAATTTAGTGTATGTAAACTTCTGACCAACTGGAATTGTGATACAGTGAATTATAAGTGAAATAATCTGTTTGTATACAATTGTTGTGAAAATTACTTGTGTCATGCACAAAGTAGATGTCCTGTCTGACTTGCGAAAACTATAGTTTGTTAACATGAAATTTGTGGAGTGGTTGAAAAACCAGTTTTAATAATTACTCCAACCTAAGTGTATGCAAACTTCCAACTTCAATTGTATATGTAAAAACTTTCACAACAAATCAAAATTACAAACCACCTATAATCTTGATTTTGGACAAAATTACAATGGTTTCTTACAAACAAGGACTATCAAGAAAAAACATATAGCAAACTAAAACCTGCAGAACAAACACATCAGAAATCTAGAACTACCATCCAACCCAATACTGAGTGAGTAATGCTGAGTCTGAATCTACTTCTGAAGCAGTAAAGTAAAAGTCAATAACCTCTAGGTAATGTTCTTAACCTCTGTGACTCCCCATCCCGCATGAGGGAGCGTAATCATTGACTGACACTAATTAGCATAACGCAACGGACATAAATATTCCTAGAAAATATTCCTATTCATGAAAACCACAAGTGAAATATATTGAGACACAGCTTAGCCTTTTGTTAATCACCCAGATTTTCAAAATATGCTTTACAACCAAAGCTAGACAAGCATTTGAGTAAGTTGATCGATAGCCTAGCATAGCATTTTGTCCAGCTAGCAGCAGGTAACTTGGTCACGGAAATCAGAAAAGCAATCAAATTAAATTGTTTACCTTTGATGAGCTTCCGATGATTTCACTCACGAGACTCCCAGTTAGATAGCCAATGTTCCTTTTTTCCAAAAATATTATTTTTGTAGGCGAAATAGCTCCGTTTGTTCTTCACGTTTGGCTGAGAAATCGCCCGGAAATTGCAGTCACGAAAATGCCGAAAAATATTCAAAATTAGCTGCATAATATCTACAGAAACATGGCAAACGTTGTTTATAATCAATCCTCAAGGTGTTTTTCAAATATCTATTTGATAATATATCCAGAATTAGTTTTTCAGTAGGACCGATTGGAATAATCGCTACCTCTGTATTTTATGCGAGAATCACTCTGGGAGCCATCAGGTGACCAGTTGCGCAATGTAGCCTCTTACGGGTATTCTTCAACATAAATGCGTAAAACTACGTCACAATGCTGTAGACACCTTGGGGAATATGGAGAAAAAGTAATCTGGTTGATAGCCCATTCACTGCTCAATAGGGACGCATTGGAACGCAGCGCATTCAAAACATGAGGCACTTCCGGATTGGATTTTTCTCAGGCTTTCGCCTGCAACATCAGTTATGTTATACTCACAGACAATATTTTTACAGTTTTGGAAACTTTGGAGTGTTTTCTATCCTAAGCTGTCAATTATATGCATATTCTAGCATCTTGTCCTGACAAAATATCCTGTTTACTACGGGAACGTTATTTTTCCAAAAATGAAAATACTGCCCCCTAGTCACAAAATGTAATAAAGCTAAGTAAATAAGGTAACTTTATTACCAAGCTGCTAAAACAGAACAGACTCGGCTGCAACTTCAATTAGCACTGAAGTGTGAAGTAAGATGTGCGAAACCCTTGAGCTCAACAATGGCAGCAGAGTTTCACAGCCTCCCCCACCCAAGTGCAGAAGCCTGAGGCTCCCTGCTCCCCTGTGCAGAGATCATCACTGTACAGTACCCGTTGGGTATTAAAATAACACTGCACAGAATTAATACAAAAATAAGCTCCTCAAGGACAATCCAAAAACACTATTTGCTGACTGCTAGAAAGAAGGGAACATAAGCAACTTGATTTTCCAAACAGACCATCACCTGTGCTATAAGAGTACACTACCCCTATGTCAAGAGAGAGGGTATTGGCCCAGGGTGGAATA
Source organism: Oncorhynchus clarkii lewisi (assembly GCF_045791955.1). Lineage (NCBI taxonomy): Eukaryota > Metazoa > Chordata > Actinopteri > Salmoniformes > Salmonidae > Oncorhynchus > Oncorhynchus clarkii. Next base: position 54,110,936 of record NC_092164.1, read on the forward strand.
CTAGACATTGAGGACCATGATACTGACACAACCTATGTCAACTTGTACAAGTCTGGAATGCACTGGTGAAGATTATCCTAATGTAGTAAGGACTTATCCTTATGTCATTAGGACTTTTATGGGATCAAAGAGAGAGAACAGCAGGAGAAACTCTCTCTTGGTGATGACTCCCCCATCCTGAGTGAGTCTGATCACACATACACGCCCTTGCAGCAAGGACCTCAACATGACAGCCGCACATGTGCCCAGGCAGTGAGCAAAGCAACAGGCCCAACTTCCACAAATACACCTGCCCAAGCCCCATCCTGTGACCTAAGAGGTTTGTACAGTATCTAATGCTCAACATGCTATGCTCACACCTACTGTAATGGTCTGAACCTAAAACACACGAGAACAACATTAGACATTATGGAACACTACCAGGTGTGAAATAGGGTAGGGACTCAGGGGCTATGCTAATTTGGTATACCCAATCTATTAAATTCATCAAAACAGGAACATTTGATATCTGGCTAGAAATGAATAAGGAAATTATTTCAACAGAGAAAAATATCCTTGTGTGCTACCTAAATCACCCCACTAGAATCACCATACTTTAACGATGACAGATTCTACATCCTACAGGCGGAGATGAACCATTTCCAGGCCCAGGGACTAGTCTTTGGTGACCTAAATGCCAGAATTAGACAAGAACCTGACACTCTCAGCACACAGGGGGACAAACACCTACCTGGAGGTGACAGCATTCCCTGCCAATTATGCCCGCCTAGACAAAACTATGTCACAAACACCAACAAATACAGGTCACAACTCCTGGAGCTCTGTCGCATGCTGGGTCAGTCCGTAGTCAATGGTAGGCTTTGAAGGGACTCCTATGGTAGGTATTACTGTAGATTGCTATAGCACTGATCTTAACCCAGAGTCTCTCAGATCATTCACAGTCACCCCACTGACTGATCACAGCAAAATAACAGTCTACTTGAACAGAGAAATACTCAATCATGATGCATCAAATCCAATGGAACTGCATAATATTAAGAAATGCTATAGATGGAAGGAAAGTAGTGCATAAACCTACCAAGAAACAATTAGGCAACAACAAATTCAATCCCTTTACATAACTTCCTGGACAAAACATTTCACTGTAATAGTGAAGGTGTAAACTTGGTAGTAGAAAGCCTAAACAGTATATTTTACCTTTCAGCTTCCCTATACAGTATAATCTACACATTTCAAGCAGACAACCTAAGAAAATGTAAAACAATGAGAAATGGATTAATGAAGAACACAATAACCCAAGAAAGAAATTGAGCAATTTATCCAACCAAAAGCGTACAGACCCAGAAAATGTGAGCCTATGCTTTCCCTATAGTGAATCACTAAAGCAATACGGAGATACACCTTGGAAAAAGAACAAACAGCACGTCAGAAATGTTGTTTAAGCCCTGGAAAAAGTCAGCAACCTTCCCACTAGCCATGATTGGCTGAGATAATGAGTGGGCTGGACACGCTGATGGAGGAGTTTGGATTGGTCTGCCATATAGATGGCTTCTGTTTATTTGAGCTGGTCAGTCTGTGTTGTTAATCCTGTCGAACACGGCTTTTTTGTATTGTCTAGTGGAGCTGCATAAGTGTTGCTCTCCACTTTCTAGAGGATCGAGTTTTGAAATTAGTGGAATTAGAGTATGATAGCTAAAGAGATGGAGACACCTGTCTCCGGATTACATCTTCAAACTAAGGGAAACCGTGGTATGGCATTCCTGACAGGGAGATGCGCTCATCATGCACGGTGATGTATGCACATACATTTTCAGACGTTACACGTTTCAAATTCTGACAGAAAGTGCTTTCATTTTAAGCTAAAGTGTACTGTTAGCTAGCTAGCTAATGTGTGAACAATGCTGAATGGGTGTAGACAAAGACAAGCTCTTAAACCAAAACATTCATAGGCCATTTTCTCAAAAGGGAGTTTACGAGTTTAACAACTTTCAAAGCAAAATTGCTTTCCCATTGTTCCTCAAAAATGCAAGGTATGATATACCATTTTGTGGCTCTGAGTCTCTACTTTTATCCAATGTAAAACACATAACTTCAAATTTTGCTACATAATACCAAATCCAGGTGTTGAGTCACATATAAGCAATGTGCTAAATATTAGGAAAGTTGAGAAATAAATATAGTATGCCTAGCTTATAGAAAGCTAGTAGCATCCTCCTCTTTTTAGTATAGGCCATCACTCTGTTTTCTTGCGTAATTGCATAACCTGTAGAAATTTTGCTCAATATGAGCTCATGGGCTCTCATTAAGTATTTTGTTATACTTTTGATTACATTTGCATTAATGCCAGAGTGATTAGAGGGACAATAGAGTGTTGAGTACCAACCAGCTAGCAAGTTTGGTAGGCTACTAATGACCATCAGCAGCATCGGAGCTTGGAGAAGCCTAATTACAGTGACTCAACTGTCAGGTGGAAATTGTCTGCGTTCGTGACTCGTGACCGCTGGTGTGGTGGTAATACGGTCACTGCAACAGCCTTACCCATTGCCCTTTCTGGTTGTGAGGTCTGGGGTCTGCTCACAACCAAGAATTCACAAAACGGGACAAACACCAAAATGAGTCTCCACATGAAGAGTTCGGCAAAAACATAATTGGTTTACAATGTAAAACATTAAAATGATGCACCCAGAGCAGAATTAGGATGATGCCAGCTAATTATCAAAATCCAGAACTGAGACATTACATTCTACAACCACCTAAAAGGAAGCAATTCCCAAACCTTCCATAACAAAGTCATTACCTACAGAGAGATGAATAATCCCCTAAGCAACCTGGTCCTGGGGCTCTGTTTACAAACACAAACAGACCCCAGGACAGCAATGCAATGAGACCCAACCAAATCATGAGAAAACAACAAGATAATTACTTGATAGATTGGATTTTTTTTAACCAAAAATCAGAGCAAAGTGGAATGATATTTGGCCCTAAACAGAGACTACACAGCGGCATAATACCTGACTCCTGTGACTGATCCAAAATTAAGGGAAACTTTGACTACGTACAGACTCATTGAGCATAGCCTTACTATTGAGAGAGGCCACTGTAGGCAGACCGGCTCTCAAGAGAAGACAGTTTATGTGCACACTACTCACAAAATGATGTGGAAACTGCACTTACCTCAGCTGCACTGAGCTGCACTAACCTCCTGCCAAATGTATGACCATATTTGAGACTACAAGATTACACAGACTCACAAATAATTCAATGTTGATAAAGTCCCATATCTATTAGGTGACATACCACAGTGTGCAATCACAGGAGTAAGATATGTAATTTGTTGCCACAAGAAAAGGGCAACCAGTGAAGAACAAAAATACAACCCATGTGTATGCTTTTGTGTATTTTGCACATTGTTACAACACTGTACATAGCCATAATATGACATTTGAAATGTCTCTATTCCTTTGAAACTGTTGTGTATACTGTGTACTATTATTTTTTTGTGTTATTGAATTTTTGTTTACTATCTCTTTCACTTGCCCTTTGAATTGAATGTAATTTAATTGATAGGGAGACTCAGTCACAGTGCATTGAAAGTCTGACAGTTAAGCAGACATATCTAAGACATGTAATTGTCATGTACATAGTTGATTTAGCTAATCTCTGCTAAAAAAGTCTTAGTCGTCAGTTAGAGAACAGACCAACAAACACAAAGACATTTAGGCTGATTGTGACAGATGCAATGAGGGAGAGAGAGAGAGAGGAATCAGTTTCTTTTTCTTTCAAAAATCTTCCCTTTCCTTGTTATTTCATTCTCTAACAACTCAAAGTTTCACAGCAGCTGTCTGGGTGTAGGTTAATATTCAGACGTTCATTTTTAATATTTCTGCATTTTTCAGTATCAAAACAGAGGTAAGAAGAAGATGCTGAATAACTTTCGTAGGATCAGAAGTCTATCATATATGATTATATACCTTTGAGACTGTATTGTCAAATGTGATTTACGGATGACACGCAGAAATTTGAGAATTGCATCTCAAAAAACCAACCATATTCAAACTAGATTTTGATATACTGTTCAGCAGAAATCAAGCCACTTTCGTACCTTGACAAACAAGGCTTTGATAGATGTATTTCAGTAGTTGAAACTTCTTCTATTAAAGGATTTTGTAAAGCCCAATTCCTTCAAATAGTTCTCATTAGTTTCTGAAACTATCAACAATCTTCTAACTGTATAGCCTTGTACCAGCCTTAAAAGCTCTCAAGGAAAGTGTCAACCACTTTCCCTCTGTCTCTCTCTGACTCACTTTCTTATTTTTGTGCTCTTACCAATTTCCAGGGCTCTCCAGTGGTCAGCGGAGAGCATCAAAGGCCTTTCATGTTTCCTGTTTCCCCATTGGAGTGGCCAGTCGCTCAATAGGTCCATGGCTTTCTGCTCTTTCTTTCCAGGCACGGAATGGTTGACAGGCACAATGAAGCCACAATGGCCTCCCCCTAGGGCTGCTCTAGTCACTGTGAACTGAATGAGTCACCACTCCACTCTAATGTTATATCTTCCTCCTGATACTTCTCTGTCGTGGGATACTGGCACTGTGAGTCAATCAGAGATGCCACTCTTATACACACATGTGCGCGCCCACGCACACACTTACACACACACACACACACACACACACACACACACACTGACACACAAACACATGTGTATGGCCCATTCTGAAGCCTTTGGCCTGTTGTCAGCTGCCATAAGCAGGAGAATGTATTATTCATGTTGATTTACAATAGAAGTGTCAAACATACAGCCCGTGAGGGGTCCAATCTGGCCAGCGGGTGGTTTGAGTAATACAATTTATAAATAAAAGATCATATACAGTATATCACAAAAGTGAGTACACCCCTCACATTTTTTAAATAATTGAGTATATCTTTTCATGTGACAACACTGAAGAAATGACACTTTGCTACAATGTAAAGTAGTGAGTGTACAGCTTGTATAACAGTGTAAATTTGCTAACTCAACACACAGCCATTAATGTCTAAACCGCTGGCAACAAAAAGTGAAGCCAGGAAATGCTAAATGTGTTTATGTTAGTTAATGGTAAGTTACCGTGAGACCGGCAGTTATTTGCATTACAAAATGTCATGACCGCCACAGCCCTAGCCACGAGTGCAACACCTGTGACACCAACACCAGCCAGCCGTTCCATGAAGGTTGTATGGGAGATGGTATCAAAGGCTGCACTCAGGTCGAGGAGGATGAGAATGGATAGCATTCCTGAGTCAGCTGCAAGTAGGAGATAGCTTGTGATTTTGACCAGGGCTGTGTCAGTGCTGTGTTAGGAGGGGAAACCAGACTGCAATGGTTCCTGAAGGTTATTGGAGTTGAGACGGTGTTTTAGTTGAGTGGCCACAACCAGCTACAGAATTTTGGGGAGGAAGGTTTGAGATGAGCCTTTAGACTCTAGGGGGTTAAGTTTAAAAGGCAATTCCACCACTTTTGAACGTAATTTTCGTTCAGCATAACACCAGTTTCTACATCGTTTTTGAAAAAATTCTACCCATTGACATGGGGAGCAATAAAATACCCTCCCTCTAGCTAGAAACTTGTTGCAGGTTTTATAGAAGCATTTTTTAGGATACCTGATATTTTTCACCACAGATCCACGTTTTCACATGTAGATATTGGTATGGTGCTGGAGATAATGAGTACGAGGTTAAAAAGTGGCGGAATTGCCCTTTAAAACTGGGACAGGCATACATTGTTGCCTTGGTAACCAGGCAAAGCACACTGTGGTCAAATCAGAGACACTGAGAAACAGTGAGTACATGTGGAGAGAAAGCTGAAGCAGAGAAGGTAAGAGTAAGACAGAGAAAGAGAGAGGGCCAGACATGGCTCTCAAGAGAAGACAGGCTATGTGCACACTGCCCACAAAATGAGGTGGAAACTGACCTACTGCCAAATGTATGACCATATTAGAGACACATATTTCCATCAGATTACACAGATCCACAAACCCAATTTTGATTTACTCCAGTATCTACTGGGTGAAATACCCCAGTGTGCCATCACAGCAGCAAGATTTGTGACCTGTTGCACAAGAAAAGGGCAACCAGTGAAGAACAAACACTATTGTAAATACAACCCATATTTATGTTTATTTTTTAATTTGTACTATAACTCTTTGCACATCGTTAAAACACTGGATATGGACATAATTAGACTTTTGAAATGTTTGTATTCTTTTGGATTTTCTGTGAGTGTAATGTTTACTGTTATGTTTTATTGTTTATTTCACTTGTGTTTATTATATACTTCAATAAATCCGTTAAATTGAAATTTGAGAGAGGGAGAGAGAGAGCATGTGTAAGTGTGAGAAGTATATGGTTGTCAGTGTAATGTGTTTAGTGTCAAACTGTAACAGGGAAGACCCACCTCAGAGACTCCATTAATTAAACTGTCCTCCCCAGGCTAGTGTGTGTGTGTGTGTGTGCGTGGATCGGTGCATATAAGTCTGAGAGCAAAGTCACAGTACTCAACAAATGGTAGATTTAGGAATCACAGGTAGTTATGCTCCAAACAAAAAAACAATTTTCAAGCCTCATATGCCAGATGTTACTATAATATCAGTGTATTTTTGATTGTGTTATAAAATCGGTTCCATTCAGTGGTGTATTCTCTGTGTTGTCTGTTGATTGTACTAACTGAAAGTGCTGGAGGTAAAGAGCTTTAAAGCCTCCCTTGTTAAAACTAACATCTGCTGCTCTGATTTCTGGGAAATGAGACCTTGACTAGAACGCCCGGGGAATCTCCCACCAGAAGCATAGGTGGGTATATGTGTGTGTGTGTGTGTGTGTGTGTGTGTGTGTGTGTGTGTGTGTGTGTGTGTGTGTGTGTGTGTAAGTGTGTAAGTGTGTAAGTGTGTTCTGGTTCCGCTCACCTGTGGTGGGGAGGGGGGGGAGTAGTGATGGATCGGAGGGAGAGGAGTGAAGATGGAGAGAGAGAGAGAAAGAGAGAGATGGAGAGAGAGAGACAGGGTAACAGAGAGAGAGAGAGAGAGAGAGAGAGAGAGACAGGGGGACAAAGAGAGAGATGGAGAGAGAGAGAGAGACAAAGAGAGGGAGAGGGGGAGGGAGAAAGAGATAGCAGAAATGAAAATTCAAAGGAGAATAAAATAAAAATACAATTTCAAGGTGTATTTTTAAAAGGTCATATTTAACACTCACACATGCTCATTCAAACATGCACACACACGCCAGAGATACAGGCCGTTGCTGCTTCAACAGACCCCCACGGCTCTGATTGTGAAATGAATATTTAATTAGGCTGTCGTTAATTAGAAGGCCAGGCAGTGGGCGGTGCACAAGAGGAGGAACCAGCTAATGTTAATTGGAGTCCTCCACAGGAGAATGAACCGAAAGGCCACTTCATACACACGCACGCACACATGCATACATGCAAATGTCGCAAACACACACACATACACATACACACGCACACACACACACACACACACACACACACACACACACACACACACACACACACACACACACACACACACACACACATGCACACACACACATACACTTGCACATGTAGGCACACACTCATACACATAAACAGTATAAAATGAGGAGATAATTAAGATATTATGTTAGAATCAAATTAAGTTGTGTGATACTCCTATACACAAAAACAATCAAATTAAAGGATGATATTTCTCTCTTCTGAAGACAATCCTCTAGCTATTTCCTCTGATATTCAAATCTATTAATTTATATCTCAATAATGCAAATGCTCTCCATAGGCAATATCATTTATTGATTAAAACATCTCAGTAACTTGCCATGTGCTACACTCTTAGAAAGAAAGGTGCTATCGAGAACCAGAAGGGTTCCTCGGCTGTTCCCATATGAGAACCCTTTGAAGAACCCTTTTCGGTTCCTGGTAGATCCCTTTTCGGTTTCATGCAGGATCCTTTCCACTTAACCCAAAAGGCTCTAAGTGGAACCAAAAACGGTTATCCTAATGTGACAGCAGAAGAACAATTTTGTACACAAATTAAAACAAGTTAATTGCATAGTGCATAATTGATTAAACCCAATTAATGAGTCAATTAAAATATATGCTGCCTAGCATGTATTGCAAATAGTTAGATTAAGAGTTATACTTGTAATACCTTTGAAGTGGGATTTTACCCATCCCAGGAGTAGATTCCATTTATTTATTTTGTTTTCACCAGGGTTTCACAAAAAAAAAACATTTAAAAAAAGATAGGTGCGGTGAAATGTACAATATCAATGACAGTAGTATGGTGCCACTGGAGCAAATTAGGGTTAACCCCTTACACTCGTGGGAGTTGGACTACATTGAAATGTTTCTTACAGAAAAGTATAAAAAGCAGATGCATGACCATCGTAGCAATTGAAAGGCAAGAGTTATGGGTAAATTATTAGACCAAAGTTGAGGACAAAATTGTTCACCTGACAAAAAACTGAATACAAACATTACACTGTTGATTTTATGTGCATTTTACATTTGCTGTAATTTTCATCGCATTTGTTGATACAAAATCGAAAAGTACTCTGGACAAATTTATTAACATGATAAGAATGTTCCTGGAAAATGTGGGGTACGTGCAACAAACTGTGCATTCGAAAGTATTCAGACCCATTGACTTTTTCCACATTTTGTTAAATGACAGCTTTATTATAATATTGGTTAAATACATGTTTTCTTCATCAATCTACACACAATACCCCATAATGACAAAGGGAAAACAGGTTTCAATTTTTTTTTAAAAATGTATTCAAAATAAAACAGAAATACCTTATTTACATAAGTATTCAGACCCTTTGCTACGAGACTCGAAATTGAGTTCAGGTGCATCCTGTTTCTATTGATCGTCCTTGAGATGTTTTTACAACCTGACTGGAGTCTGTGGTAAATTCAATTGATTGGACATGATTTGGAAAGGCACAGACCTGTCTATATAAGGTCCCACAGTTGACAGTGTATGAGTCCATGAGGTTGAAGGAAAAGTCCGTAGAGCTCTGAGACAGAATTGTGTAGAGGCACAGTTCTGGGGAAGGGTACCAAAATGTCTGCAGCATTGGAAGTCCCCAAGAACACAGTGGCCTCCATCAATTATAAATGGAAGAAGTTTGGATACACCAAGATTCAAATTAGAGCTGGCTTCCCGGCCAAACTGAACAATCGGGAGAGAAGGGCCTTGGTCAAGCAGGTGACCAAGAACCCCATGGTCACTCTGACAGAGCTGCAGCGTTTCCCTATGGAGATCTCCAGCACTCCACCAATCAGGCCTTTCTGGTAGAGTGGCCAGACGGAAGCTACTCCTCAGAAAAAAGCACATGACAGCCCGCTTGGAGTTTGCCAAAAGGCACCCAAAGGACTCTCAGACCATGAGAAACAAGATTCTCTCATCTGATGAAGCCAAGATTGAACTCTTTGGCCTGAATGCCAAGCATCACATCTGGAGAGAATAAGACCAGCTGGCCAATACCACCCCTACAGTGAAGCATGGTGGTGGCAGCATCATGTTGTGGGGATGTTTTTCAGTGACAGGGACTGGGAGACTAGTCAAGATCGAGTGAAAGATTAACGGAGCAAATTACAGAGAGATCCTTGATGAAAACCTGTTCCAGAGTGCTCAGGACCTCATACTGGGGCGAAGGCTCACCTTCCAACAGGACAATGACTCTAAGAAGACAACGCATGAGTGGCTTCGGGACAAGTCTCTGAATGTCCTTAAGTGGCCCAGCCAGAGCCCGGACTTGAACCCGATCGATCATCTCCAGAGAGACCTGAAAATAGCTGTGCTGTGACTCTCCCCATCAAACCTGACAGAGCTTGAGAGTATCTGCAGAGAAGAATTGGAGAAACTCTCCAAATACAGGTGTGCCAAGCTTGCAGCATCATACCCCAAAATACTCTAAGCTGTCATCGCTGCCAATGGTGCTTCAATAAAGTACTGAGTAAAGGGTCTGAATACTTACAGTATGTAAATGTGATAATTCACTTTTTTCATACATTTGCTAAAATTTCTAAACCTGTTTTTGCTTCATCATTATTGGGTAGTGTGTGTAGATTGATGAGAAAAAAATCTGAAACAATTTCATCCATTTTTGAATAAGGCTGGAAAGTAACAAAAGGTGGAAAAAAATCAAGGGGTCTGAATACTTTCAGAATGCACTGTAAGACAAAAAATTAAAAGGGTTTGAGTGAGTGGACAAACTGGTGTTTCCAGGTGGCCACACACCTCTCCAAAATGTTCATAGTTCCTAAGTCATTTCAATGCACTTTTATGACTCAAGGAATAGTCTTCAACTTTAATTAAGGTGTTTTTTTGAGCTCTCCTATGCCATTGAGAAAGTAGAGCAAGAACACTTGTAGTTGTTTTGTTTGGAACACAGCCTGCATCCCCGCCTCTACACAATTACTGTTTTAGTTTAAGAAATCCGTAATCTGTCCATTATAAATTGCAATCTTGGTCAGGTGGGCATATTTTAAAGCTTATTCTATCACCAACCTGACCACCTAATTACAAAATATGATCTTACAGTGTGAAGCTTTCACACAATAATTCAGAGAAGTAGACCATAATTTTGGTGCTTATAGAATGAAGCCAAAAATGCATTCAGATGGGTCCTCAGCTCATTCTCTTCACAACACAACAAACAGGCTCATTCTATTCAGGACAACCCAGGGTATAACGTCATGTCATCTTGTAACTGTACATCAAACATAGTGATCATAAACACTGACACTGTTTATTACTTGAATTTTATAAAATGGAAATGTGAAGTGAAGATTTGGACACGGCTATTTGCTTGTAATCTTCAACGTCTTCAATTATAATCTTCAACGTCCCATCTTTCAAAATACATAGTCATTTCAGCACATACATAGTCATTTCAGCACATACATAGTCATTTCAGCATTTCCTTCACTTAGACAACAAAACATTTTAAAACATTGCCCAATTAGCAGGAGGGATGGGGGAAACTTCTTGTCACGCGCAGTGCTCATGTTCAGAACGTCTGTCAGTCAAAAACCATACTCTGATGTCATCTAGAGCATGTTACTGTACAGTGACTGCATTCCAATTTAGGTGTTTATCAGTGTCCAAATCTCGGGTACAAGTGTAAAGGGCCATGTGCCTTGCTCAAGGGCACATCGGAAGATTTTCACCTTGTTGCCTCGGGTATTCGAAACAGTACCTTTTCTGTTACTGGCCCAATATTCTAACCACTAGGCTATCTGCTGCATTATAAGCTCATAATATACGTGTCTAATGTTACCATACCTACTATACATGCCATAAAGTCTATGTTCTGACATTTGGTTTCTTTTCTGGTATTTGTGACATGTGAACCACTGTCTCTGTCCATGGTGCTGATTTCATATTAGATCCCCTGCATTGTGTGTTAGTGTCTCTGTCCATGGTGCTGATTGTGGTTGCTCTATGGCTTTATGGCACATGGCAGACTAAAGATGCTAAAACACATGACATCATACAGTCCAATGTAAGAAGTTAGGGACCAACATGGAACCAGGCCAAATGTTTCCCAGGAAATAACTGACTTGGTGTCCTTCAGAACACTTCCAGATGGGTAAAATCCCCAGGCTACAATTGCCAGGGTCTAGGAACCATCACGAAACTTGAATAAACACCAAGATATAATGGCCAGGGTCTAGGAACCAACATGTAATTTGTATAAACACCAAGCTTTGAAGGCCAGGGTCTAGGGACCAACATGGAACCTGTCCCAAATGACACCCCTTTCCCTATATAGAGCACAACTTTTCACCACAGCCCTGGAATAGGGTGCCATTTGGGATGCAGACATTGCTCATGGGATAACTGGTCCTTGTCTGGTTGGTATGGAGAGGCTACTGCAGTGTTTGCTCTGCTAACCTTCTCTGTATCTGACTGCAGCATCTGTTCAAGCCCAGAGAGAGTGTGTGTGTGTGTGTGTGTGTGTGTGTGTGTGTGTGTGTGTGTGTGTGTGTGTGTTGAAGCCTAGAGCTATGTTACAGTATTTCCCTGCTCACTCCACCAGTGCCTGTTTTAATTAGAAGCGCCAGGAGAAAGAGATGACTTACCTGCCAGCTACCATAAACATATTCACCACAGTTCAAAGATGCAGTCAGTCATATCAGAAGTTAGCAGACTCATTGCTTGCGAACAACAGCTAGAAAATTGAATAAAGCAACATGTTTTGAAGTTCACTTTCCTTGCTTTGTCTAACAATGTTATAGTGAATCGAGCAAATACATTTTGTGGGTCAGAGTGCGGTATTTATTTAGTTTAATCGCACAAACATTTGTTAGCACGTTTCTTACACTGGCTTTAGCCACGGAGGTAGCAGGCCTACCAAGGCAAGCACAGAGGGGTTGCCTAGCAACACGTGCCTCGGAGGAATACAACATTTGCAGAGCACAACAAATTAACATGATTTGTAAAACTGTTCGGACTGAAAATCTAGCACGACAGCTAAAAACAGCTAAAAACGTCTTCGAAATTAATACTATTTCAGCTAAAAGGGATAACTATATAACAAAAAAGATACATTGAGACATTCACTAATCTTCAGCTATTTACATATAATATAAAGGTTTTTGTGGACAAAATGTTTACTTACTCAACCTGTCCCCTCCTTGTTCGGGCGGCGTTCAGTGGACCGACGTCACCAGCCTTCTAGCCATCGCCGCTCCATTTTTCATTGTTCCATTTGTTTTGTCTTGTTCCCCGCACACCTGGTTTATATTCCCTAATCACACTGCATAAATATATTCCTCTGTTCCCCCCCCATGTCTTTGTGTGGACTTGTTTTGTTTTGTGTTGGTTGTATCGCGCCAGTCTGTTTTTCCCCCCCTGGCATTGCTGTACCCAATTTGGGGAATTATTGGTGAACCTTATAGTTATATTATTGACGGTATTTTGCTCTTGTCACTTTTGCCGGTTGGCTTGAGTTGTAGCTGTTTGCTCCTGTCTGTTTGTTGCTCTTGGCTAATAAAGTCGCCTGATCACCTATTCTCTGCTCTCCTGCACTTGACTCAAATGACCAGCAGCAAAAACCCTGACACAACCTTTAATTATATTAACCTCCTATCTAAACTGCCCACTTGAACTGGTACTGAGGGCAGAGAGAGTGTGTGTGTAGCAGAGTTTGGGAATGAGGGTTGGATGGAAAAGCACATCTTAACACAGATATATTGTCACGAGTCCGACCGAGGGCGTTTCCCCTTCCCGGGCGGGTGGCGCTCGGCGGTCGTCGCCTATTAGCTGCCACTGATTGTCTTTCCTCCCCCTCCTTGTATGTTTAGTGGTAGCACCTGTTTATGTTTAATTAGTTTGTCTTTATTAGACAGTTGGCCCGCCTGGTTGTTGTGCGGGATTATTTCAATGTAACCTTTGGCTCTGTTGTAAGAGGTACCTGTTAGTGCCTGGTCGTGATTTTTTCCATTGTACATTTTGATTCCCTGTGTTTGGGAACGTAACTTTTGTGAGCATCCTGTGGTGCGTTGGTGCTATTAAAAGACGCACAGCATTGAACTCTCTGTCTCCTGCATTTGACTCCACACCCACGACACCCGGAGCCTTACATATATGGTGAAGATATATCACATCTGTGATTCTTGTGCTGTATACATTAGCGGTCGACCGATTATGATTTTTCAATGCCGATACCGATTAATCGGCCAATAATTTTTTATTTATTTGTAATAATGACAATTACAACAATACTGAATGAACACTTATTTTAAATTGATATAATACATCAATAAAATCAATTTATCCTCAAGTAAATAATGAAACATGTTCAATTTGGTTTAAATAATGCAAAAACAAAAAGTGTTGGAGAAGAAAGTAAAAGTGCAATATGTGCTATGTAAGAAAGCTAAAGTTTCAGTTCCTTGCTCAGAACATGAGAACATATGAAAGCTGGTGGTTCCTTTTAACATGAGTCTTCTATATTCCCAGGTAAGAAGTTTTAGGTTGTAGTTATTATAGGAATTATAGGACTATTTCCCTCTATACCATTTGTATTTCATTAACCTTTGACTATTAGATGTTCTTATAGGCACTTTAGTATTGCCTGTATAACAGTATAGCTTCCGTCCCTCTCCTCGCTCCTCCCTGGGCTCGAACCAGCAACACAACAACAACAGCCACCATCGAAGCAGCATTACCCATGCAGAGCAAGGGGAACAACTACTAGAAGGCTCAGAGCCAGTGATGTTTGAAACGCAATTAGTGCGCGCTAACTAGCTAGCCATTTCACTTTTGTTACACCAGCCTCATCTCGGGAGTTGATAGGCTTGAAGTCATAAACAGCGCAATGCTTGATGCACAACAAAGAGCTGCTGGCAAAACGCAAAGAAAGTGCTGTTTGAATGAATGTTTACGCACCTGATTCTGCCTACCACCGCTCAGTCAGATACTTAGATACCTGTATACTGAGTCAGATTATCTGCAATGCAGAACACACTAGATAATATCTAGTAATATCATCAACGATGTGTAGACAACTAGTGATTATGATTGATTGTTTTTATAAGATAAGTTTAATGTTAGCTAGCAACTTACCTTGGCATACTGCATTCGTGTAACAGGCAGTCTCCTTGTGGAGTGCAACGAGAGAGAGGCAGGTTGTTACTGCGTTGGACTAGTTAACTGTAAGGTTGCAAGATTGGATCCCCCGAGCTGACAAGGTGAAAATCTGTCGTTCTGCCCCTGAACAAGGCAGTTAACCCACTGTTCCTAAGCCGTAATTGAAAATAAGAATGTGTTCTTAACTGACTTGCCTAGTTAAATAAAGGTATAAAAATAATAATAATTGGCGCCCCAAAAAAAACAGATTTCCGATTGTTATGAAAACTTGAAATCGGCCCTAATTAATCGGCCATACCGATTAATCGGTCGACCTCTAGTATACATATACATAGGATTGAACAGCTTTGGATAGAAAACAGCTCTGAGCTAACCAACCAGGACCAAGAAAACAACTGTATCTGTAAAACTGTTGCTGTATACATACATATAAACATATTCATAAACTATACATGAACTGCATAACATGCATGCCAACACACTCAAGAAAATATGTGCCTTAACCTGTTGCGACGACCAAACCCGGATCCGGGATTCTATTTATAGACCTAAGCTCATTACCATAACGCAACGTTAACTATTCATGAAAATCGCAAATGAAATGAAATAAATATGCTAGCTCTCAAGCTTAGCCTTTTGTTAACAACACTGTCATCTCAGATTTTCAAAATATGCTTTTCAACCATAGGAAAACAATCATTTGTGTAACAGTAGCTAGCTAGCGTAGCATTTAGCGTTAGCATTAGCGTTAGCATTAGCGTTAGCATTTAGCAGGCAACTATCACAAAAACAAGTAAAGCCTTCAAATAAAATAACTTACCTTTGAAGAACTTCTGATGTTTTCAATGAGGAGACTCTCAGTTAGATAGCAGATGCTCCGTTTTTCCAAAAAGATTCTTTGTGTATTAGAAATAGCTCCGTTTTGTACATCACATTTGGCTACCAAAAAAAAAAAAATAAAAAATAAAAATAAAAAAAAAAAACGAAAATTCAGCCCTCAAAACGCGAACTTTTTTCCAAATTAAATCCATAATATCGACTGAAACATGGCAAACGTGGTTTAGAATCAATCCTCAAGGTGTTTTTCCACATATCTCTTCAATGATATATCCTTCGTGGAAGCCTGGTTTCTCCTTGCTCTCAAATGGAAAAATAATTGCACCTGGCTTTACGCTCCAATTTCGACGCAGGGACACCAGGAGGACACTTGGAAAATGTAGTCTCTTATGGTCAATCTTCCAATGATATGCCTACAAATACGTCACAATGCTGCTAACACTTTGGGGGAACGACAGAAAGTGTAGGCTCATTCCTTGCGCAATCACAGCCATATAAGGAGACAATGGAAAACAGAGCTTCAGAAATTCTGCTCATTTCCTGGTTGATGCATCATCTTGGTTTCGCCTGTAGAATGAGTTCTGGGGCACTTACAGACAATATCTTTGCAGATTCTGAAACTTCAGAGTGTTTTCTTTCAAAAACTGTCAAGAATATGCATAGTCGAGCATCTTTTCGTGACAAAATATCGCGCTTAAAACGGGAACGTTTTTTATCCAAAAATGAAATAGCGCCCCTAGAGATCAAAGAGGTTAAAGGCCCAGTGCAGTCAACAATATGTATTTTATATATATTTCCACAAGATTAGTTGGAATAATGCTGTGATATTGTGTAAAAGCAGTTGAGAAAAGACAGCCTGAAATGTCAGCCTATTTTGGTGGGATGGAGTTTTGGCCTGCCTGGTGACATCAGCTAATAGTCCAATAATAAAGAGAGTTCCAAACCTGGCTACATTGAAATTATTTGATATTGAGATCGAAATGGCTGCATTGGACCTTTAAAATATGCACACACTGAACTTCAGTACATGCATATGTACAAACTATTCACTGATTCAAAGGATTTACCTGTTAACAATGGTACACATGGACACTTGAAAACACACACACACAAACATGCCCACACACACACACACACAATTGCACACAGATGGATAGATGAAAGCCCATGTAAAGTAACCACCCAGATACAGACCAACTGTTGAATAGCTACCCTGAGCTACCAGGCAATTGAAAAACAGTGTTCATTGGCAGGTGATCAGAGATCTACTTGGGAATGACTTTACTCATTTGCATCTGACTAAGGCTCTAACGTGATGAGTTTAAAGGATTATGCCAACAAAAACAATACAGTATTTTTTTCCTCCAGCTGAAATTTCAGGCTCTTATTGTACTGCCCCTGTGGGTGATGCCATCTGATCATCATCAATGAAATTGTTGTCTAAGCCAATTACATTCATGAAGAATGACATACAGTTCTGAGAGGCTGGCTGTGTGTCAAGTACCAGAGAATACATCAAGGTAACCCTTGTGTACTAACATACATACTCTTTACACATGTGTATGCACACAAAGACACACACACAATGACAAACGCATATTAGAAGAACTGTGGTTATCACCAGTAACAGTGACTCACACATATTTATACAAGAAATAGACAAGTTTGCAGTGATTTGATGTCACAGACACTATCTGTATTCCGCTCTCTCTATCACACACACGCTCACACTGACACACGCTCACTCACTCACTCACTCACTCACTCACTCACTCACTCACTCACTCACTCAAAATCATCCGGTCTCTAAAATCTCAGGCGGAGGACAAGTTGAGAGAATATTAAATCTGCCATGGCAGCACACACACACACACACACACACACACACACACACACACACTCACTCACTCACTCACTCACTCACTCACTCACTCACTCACTCACTCACTCACTCACTCACTCACTCACTCACTCACTCACTCACTCACTCACTCACTCACTCACTCACACACACACACACACACACACACACACACACACACACACACACACACACACACACACACACACACACACACACACACACACACACACACACACACACACACACACACAATTACAGGCAGAAACTCACACACACACAAACATGGATGCGAACCCAGATACTGACATGGAATAACCCACAAATCTCCACGTGAACACACACGTCTTATGGCACACAACATATACCCACAAAATCATCCGGTCTCTAAAATCTCAGGCGGAGGACAAGTTGAGAGAATATTAAATCTGCCATGGCAGCACACACACACACACACACACACACACACACACACACACACACACACACACACACACACAAACACAAGCGCACACACACACACAGCGGTGAGCAGAGAGGATTGGTTTCATGCTGAGTGTTAGAGGCTGTGCTGTTTAGAGCGGTGGAGATCAGTAGCAGGGATAGATGTCATTAGGATAAGGCTTTTGCTCTGACTGAAGAGGTAAATGTATTTGAGGTGATAAAGAGAGTCAATCTTGTCCTCCAAGCGCCTGGTTGCCTCTGAATTAGAATGAGAATGGAGGATAGTGTGTGTGTGTCTATCTGTTTCTTCCTGTGTGTGCATATACAGGGCAGAGAGAGAGAGTTTGTGTGTGTGTGTGTGTGTGTGTGTGTGTGTGTGTGTGTGTGTGTGTGTGTGTGTGTGTGTGTGTGTGTGTGTGTGTGTGTGTGTGCGTGCGTGGGTGGGTGGGTGTGGGTGTGGGTATGGGTGTGTGCGTGTGGATGTGTGTGTGTGGATACGTGTGTGTGTGCATGCGTGTGTCTGTGTCATTGTGGTGTGTTTCTGTATGTGTGTGGATGTGGGTGTGTGTGTGTGGGTGTGTGTGTCCGTGTCATTGTGGTGTGTCTCCATATGTGTGTGGGTGAGGATGTGTGTCCGTGTCATTGTGGTGTGTCTCCATATGTGTGTGTGTGGGTGTGTGTGTCTGTGTCATTGTGGTGTGTCTCCGTATGTGTGTGGGTGTGGGTGTGTGTCTCCGTATGTGTGTGGGAATACCTGAGATGCTCTCTTCTAAAAGAACACTCCCGTAATACGGAAGCGTTACAGACTCAAGCCCCCATCTTGGAATGACAATGCCTCTTCAGTGTGACACAAACTACTTAATTTAGTCTGGACTGACTTCATTTTCATGATTTAGAGTAGTGAGGCCTTTCAGAGAGAAAGTGAGGACTTCATGCAGAGTACAGGTGAGGTCCGCAATTGGTAATTCTCTAGAGTGCCTGTTTTTAAATGTACAACATCTTGACACCAGTTAGAAAAGCAGAGGCACATCTCTGATAGAGGAAGAAATGTAGCATCTGGAAACATTATGAAACCTCTTGATTTTGTGTCCTTCACAAAGCATAAGCAGGTTACAACTGAATAAAAGGTTATAGATCGAAGAGGGATAAAAATTGTACAAACTATTGTTTTCTATTGTTTTCATTTCTACTAAAATCACATCAAATCAAATCAAATGTTATTGGTCACATGCGCCAAATACAACAGTGAAATGCTTATTTACGAGCCCCTAACCAACAGTGCAGTAAAAAAAAAAAAAAAATTGATAAGAATAAGAGATAAAAGTAACAAGTAACTAAAGAACAGCAGTAAAAAATAACAATACATACAGAGGGGTACCGGTACAGAGTCAATGTGCGGGGGCACCAGTTAGTTGAGGTAGTATGTACATATCGGTAGAGTTATTAAAATGACTATGCATAGATGACAACAGAGTGGCAGTGTTGTGGAGAGGGGGGGGGGGGGGTAACAATGCAAATAGTCTGGGTAGCCATTTGACTAGATGTTCAGGAGTCTTATGGCTTGGGGGTAAAAGCTGTTTAAAAGCCTCTTGGACCTAGACTTGGCGCTCCGGTACTGCTTGCCATGCGGTAGCAGAGAGAACAGTCAATGACTAGGGTGGCTGGAGTTTTTGACCATTTTTAGGGCCTTCCTCTGACACCGCCTATTAGCATTATTGATGATTTAAATTACAGTGATGTCCAAAACATCACGGTTGTTTCTTTACTAGAGTCAGACTCTCTGTTGATGATGGAACAGATCAGTAGAGACTGTGAGCAGCAGCTGCCCTTGTTCTTGCTGACTGGCAGCTGGGGGCATGGATGCCCACTGCCCACTGTGAGCTAGGAAGGACTGGCGCAGAGAAGGGAAGAGTTGGCATGTGTGGCATGCATGATGAAGGGATGGAAGGGAATAGAAGAAGACAATAGCAGAAGACTGACAGGGAGATGTGAAGGTGTAGGAGAGGAGAGGTATGTTTGACATTATTATGTCTGTGACTGGCTGCTGGGGTATGGACCTCTGGTGAGAGAGACGGACATGGGGAGAGTTATGGAGACTGATGAGAGAGAGAAACATGGGGAGAGTTAAGGAGACTGATAAGAGAGAGGAACATGTGGAGAGTTATGGAGACTGATGAGAGAGAGGAACATGGGGAGAGTTATGGAGACTGATGAGAGAGAGGAACAAGTTGAGAGTTATGGAGACTGATGAGAGAGACGGACATGGGGAGAGTTATGGAGACTGATGAGAGAGAGGAACATGGGGAGAGTTATGGAGAC